>NW_007733533.1:63306-109129 GCF_000696425.1 Galeopterus variegatus
GAGGGAGGGAGGGAGGGAGGGAGGGAGGGAGGGAAAGAAAGAGAAAAGTCCAACAGAGACTGGTTGGTTCATTCAGGCAACAAATTATTTATTGAGCAGTTAAATATGTCAGGCTGGTGGCTGGGGATAAAATTGTGAGCAAAAACAGATGAGATGTCTGTCCTCGTAGAGTTTACAGTCTAGTGGGGGAGACGGACACTAATGGAATAATGATAAAAATAATTGTAAAATTATAACTGTGGTAAGTACTGGGAAGAAGTTCACGGTAGCATAAAAGGCTGACTTCTCTGAGGAAGTGAAGTCTGAGATTCGATGGAGAAGTAGGATAGTAAGCAAAAGAGGGAGAGAGGAATGAGGTGTGTGTGTGTGGGGAGAGAGAGAGAGAGAGAGAGAGAGAGAGGAGAGAGAGATCTCCTTCCTGATCTGTTTAGGAGAATGGAAAATGCCAAAAAGCTTGGTGACTCTAGAAAACATGGAATGTTCTAGGAGTTAATAGAGCTAATAACCAAAAATTGTTAATCAATTTTAACATAACCTCCACCTTAAAACCGTTAAGAACTTAATGACCTCATCACTACAGGCACAGGGAAATGATATGCATGCCCCTCAACCTTGTTTCCCTCACTTTCTATTTGAAACACACAGGCGCTGTGTACCCACAAATGAGATTCCAACAGGCTGAGGACCGCCGCTTCGCCAGTGGTTCTCAACCTTGGCTGTCCTTTGCAGTCAGTTGGAGACCTTTAAAAATGCCGATGCCCAAAAGATACCTCAGAACAACTTAGTCAGAATCTCTGGGGTAGAATCAAGGCATTCATACTTTTTAAAACTCCCGTGATGCACAGCCAAGATTGAGAACCACTGTTCTAGGTTGAGGATTTGATCAGGGAGAATACCAGGAGGAAAGAAATAAATTGTGTTTGAATTTGCCACTCTCCATCTTTAATTAATTACTGCCTCCACTTCTTGCATTTGGACTCACCATGTAATGGGGATCTCCTCTGTGTTATAATTTCTTCATAAACAGCTGGATTGGAATTAAAACTGTGGGAACACCAGGGAGAGCTCCTAAATGAAAAGGAAAATTCCTTATTTCTGCTTCTCCTTCACATTCTCTTTTCTCATCTTCAATCCTTCCCTTCCTATTGGTTCTGTGTTGTTTTTTTAAAAATAAAACTTTTAATTTTGAGATCATTGTACATTCATATGCAGTTGTAAGAAATAACACAGAGTTCCCTTATAGCCTGTTTCCTCCAAGGGTAACATCTTGCAAAACTAGACTACAAAATTACGACCAGGATATTGACGTCAATATATTCAATATAGAAAACACTTCCATCAACATGAAGATGCCTCATGTTGTCCTTTAATACTACTTGGCGTCTGTTGACACACAAGGACGTGAACTCTTTACCCCTGGGTAGGGATGGGGGTTCTCACTCCTGTGTCTCCTCCACTGACACGTGTGTGTGTGTGTGTGTGTGTGTGTGTGTGTGTGTGTGTGTGTGTGTGTGTGTGTGTGTGTGTGTGTGTGTGTGTGTGTGTGTGTGTGTGTGTGTGTGTGTGTGTGTGTGTGTGTGTGTGTGTGTGTGTGTGTGTGTGTGTGTGTGTGTGTGTGTGTGTGTGTGTGTGTGTGTGTGTGTAGTAGACTTAGTACTGCTGGTGATGGGGACAGTTCTCATCTATACTAGACCCCTCTGACACTACACCAGTGTGGAGTGAGGGACCACCTCATTACTGCTGGGTAGGGATGGAAGTCCATGTTCCTCATGTGGTCTCCATGGAAGCCACGGGCAGGGGAGGGGGCTTGTTACGGCATGAAGACAGTGGAAATCTAGGCTTCCCTTTCGGCTGTTGCTGGTATGGGAGAGTTTGGGGCCATAGTTTTATCTGTACTGTTTGTCTAGAGTAGACTGGCTATTTTCTAAAAGTTTTCTGTCTTGCTAGGTTGCCCCTTGCCTACTCAAAATCAAGCATTTTATTTTGTTATTTGCTTTTTCCTGTGCCCCCTGGCATTTCTGTGTTCCTGGCTTTTTCAGCTTCAACTCTGGGAAAACCCAGGGAACTCACTTTTCGTTTTGTTCTTTGAGACCTTCTTTCCTCTACATTCAGAGTCTCTTTATGATTGTTTTGTATACACTGCCAAGGATTTTGGTTGTATTTAGCAAGAGGAATACGGAAAAATGTATCTATACCATCTTCCCAGAAGTGGCACTTGGCTGCATGCTATAAACGTACACTAGGTCTCCCTTTTGAAAAAGAATTTTCTTACTGACTGTCCATATTTTTGTGGCCTCTAGTGGAATACTTTGTGAATTAGTCAGCTATTTCTATCACTTCCCTTTTATTTACAATTTATTTTCTCTAAACTTCCTGAATTTGTACTTTTATTCCTCAGAAAGATCACCAGTTACCCCCACACCCTGTTCTTTAAATGAAATCCAAATGTCTGCTGCATTTGGGATTGTTTGGCTACTCCTGTTAAAATTCTATCTTCCTTGGTTTCCATGACCAAAAGTTTGATGCACAGCTCTTTCAATAACTATCTGTATGACCTTGAGCAAATCACAGAAGCTCTGAGAGTCTTATTTTCTTCATTATAAAATGGGTATAATAATACTGACCCATACATACCTTTGAGGGTTGAACTGAGGCTCAAGTGAGATTATATGTATCTAATGAGCACCAGCTAGTGCCAAGCAGTATGACAGGCAGTGTACATACGATACAGTGAGTATAACACAGACTCAAGGACTTGACCACAGTTTAGTGGCAGAGACAAATAAGTGAACAGGCCCTGGGTAAGTGGTAGGAACATGATATGCACAGCAATGTCCCAGGAGCACTTAGGGGCCTTGAGGGCTCAGGCGAGCCTTCCCAGAGGAGGCGCATCTAAGCTGAGTACTGAAGAATGAGGAGGAATTCACCGATGGAATAATGTATGGGAGGGGATGTGTTCTGTATGCATGGAGGTACTGGGGGAAAAAAATTCTTTAAAAAGTCAGTTTTTATGCTATTCCATTAAGTTGATTACATTCACTTCCAAGAAATGTGTACGTATTATATGTAACCAAGTCCATTTTAGGCTTAGTCTTCTTGGAGGAAGAGATGTGTTTAAGATGTCCTTTCAATATACAAATTCTGGTCTCTAACTATGACCTTTGAAAATGGAGAAGAGTAACTTTTTAAAGACTTTCCATTAATCCACTTTAGAGAGATTAGCGTTCATGTTACAATGACATGCTTCGGTAATTGTAACAGTAACTAATTCCATAATTGCAAATATTCATATTTGAATACTTGATTAGTTTCTTCTACTATAATCATTCGTTCACCACCTTGTGCTTATCTTTTTTAGATATGTAAATATATTTTATATATGATAATTAACTGACCACAATATTCCCAAAGAGTTTTAATTTTTTTCCTCTCAAAACAGCTCAGTCATCTATGCTCAGACAATTTCTCCCATGAAACCCAGCACCATCAATGATGTTACTGTGCCTTTTTCATCTACATTCACTGACAGCTCACCATTTTCTGTCTTCACCAGTTCCAACTTTTTGCCTTCTGCTTTCTCATTACCTTTAGGCATAGTCAAGAGAACACAAGGTTGAACTTTATAATCATCATCATTTGCTTCTAATTTGCTCTTCAGCATCAGCAATGTAAAAGCTTTCCATTTCCATATCTCATTTGAATGTGATGACTTTAAAAATAAATGCAGCCCAGGTAAAATGTTTTCCCCTTTTCCTGATTGAATATAATCATGGAATTAGAAGACAAAATTCCACTGGTTATATGACTTATGTCTCATAGTACAGAAAAGTAATATACATATCCTTTATGTGTATCTTTCTGAATATTGGTTTTGGGGTCCAGTGCCATTCTGAGATAACTATAAATGTTGAAGAGTTGGCTTTGATGGGCTGGCTCCTTCCTATATGTGGTATGTATATACATATATGTGTACATAAAGCAGTATATATGTGTACACATATATGTGTACATAAAGCAGTGTGACTTTGCAATCCTTGAAAGCTAGAAAAATTTCATTAAGCCAACTGTTCCACTGCTGATGAGGAGTGAACAAAAAGCTTCCATAGTGAGTCTATGAAGAACAAACTATGCTAAACCAATTTTTTTTAAATGGTATTTGCCGCACAACAAAAACAAAGGGATAATAACTCAAGTAATTTATTTTGAAGTCCTGCAAGGGTTTTAATGTCATTACACACCATGTCTCATCAATGAGGTAGAATTAAGGTGTTTATTGCTTCATTGTAATGTGGGCAGAGAGTCGAATCAAGGACACAACCCAGAGGAAGAGGTGATGTGCTGTGTATTGGACTCAGCCCTGAGGCCACTGTATTTGTATTTAACATTCATGACCTAGAAAAAGGAATGCATTTATCAGATCTGCAGAGAAATTCTCCATCAGGAGGAACTACTATCGCTTTTAATGCCACTGACTGAATTCAATATGACCTTGATATTTTTGATAATTTTTCTCATCAAAGGAACACAATTTAATGCCATAAAGGTAGGCATATAAATGAGAAAACATTTAAGACAAAAATCTAACAGCAGACACTAAAAATTGGCGTAAAATATGAGATGAAAATGTAGCTTCAAAATAGAAAACTCCAGGAAATATTATCTGTTGATAAATATAAGGTGAATACACAATTGACAATGACTTTAAAAAAATAAAAAACACATCATGCTCTTCAATAGCTAAGGGCTAAGGACAGATCCTTCCATTATAGTTTGTCTTCGTCACATTTGTCTAAGATTGTCTTCAGTTTGGTCACTGCATTTTAAATTCTACAGGAAGAAAATAGAGAATGTTCACACATGAGCAACAAATATAGATGAAGGGATTAGAAAATAGGTTTATGAAGAAAGACAAAAAAAATCGGGATGTGTTTGTCCTGGAGAGAAAAATGAGTAACAGGTGACTTGACTACTATCTTCAAGACAGGACAAATTGTGTGAGTACCAAGCCATTATTTCCCACTATCAACCAAATAAAAACAAAATAAGACATAAAAATAAGAGCCTAATAAAAGAAATGAGCTAACATGAATGCAAAAGAAATGTTGGGTGGACTTAAGAAAAAAACTTAAACATGGAAATGATCAAACCATGAAATACTCAAGAAGATCTTGAAAATCATAGCCTTGAGCAAATAAAAATTTTTATTTGTTTCTTATAAAATAAACAAAGATTTGTTAAAGAAAAATCTAGAAAAATATAAATGAGCAAAGAGAAAAATATTAAAAGTATCTATAATTCTATAACCCAGAGCGAGCTTTTTCCCGTCTTTTCTACACACACACACACACACACTCATGTATGTGTGTATACCTGCACATATTTGTTTGTCTTTACCAAAATGGGATAGTATTGTTTGTTTTTTAAAACCTGATCTCTCCAGTTAGAATTATATGTGGACATCTTTTTATAGCTCCATAGCATTCTACTGTCTTATAAAACTTGGTCTATTAAACCAACCTTCTGTTATGAGGTATTCTACTTATTTCTAGTTTTTCTTTTTACATGTATGTAATGAGCAGTTGTATAATTAAATATTTGCAAACATCTATAATTATATCTTTAGAATAAGTTTTTTAGGAGTAAATTGTTGGGTCATGGGTTTGTAAAAATTTAAGTCTGTTAGTAACTACTTCTTAATTATCTTCCAGAAAATTTGAAATGGTTTATATTATTATTGACAGTGTAAAAAAATGCCCTTTTCTAAAAACTCAGATATTACTGAGTATTATCATTTTAAAAGATAATGCCCTGAAAACCAGAACCATCCTATAGCCCAGTTACTCTGGAATAGAGTAAACAATAAGAAATATTTATGCCCTAACAATACATTGGAAAAAATAAATGTTATTAGAAACCCCCTGAGTTGTAAGGGTTGGAAAGCATGTTAGGCAAGTTATACTCCCAAGTGCATTTCACCCTCCTTGCAAGGAGCATGTGTAAATACCTCAGGCAGTGATGTGTGTGGTGGGGCAGGTGGAGCACAACATCCAGATCCACCCTAAACAACAAGCACAGTCTTCTGTAATCTTACTGTGGGTTGAGAATTGGAACCAGGAGCAGTAATAATTCATGTGGTCAGAGTCCATATGGCCTAGCCAGCATGTGGACACTATTTCTATGCTCTTTTCCTGCACGTTTTTGACTTCAAATAAAAATAATGTGAAACCATTTTTTTTCTTAATTTGGTGATAAGCAAAATAGCTCTTAAGAATGAAGGCACTAAAAAGTGATTACTTCCCTACTGTTTAGGTAAAAGCGTAATTCATTTCCAAATCCCACACCATGGGATAGGACAACAAATTTTAACTGGTTCGGGTGTTAGCAAGTAAGTTGCACTTTGTACCATGGCCTAGCATAGAAAGTACCTGCTATACAGCTAGGAGACCACATCTACAGTCTCGTGGACATAAACAATTCTGAATGAATTTTCAATATCCATAAAATCTCAAAAATGGTATGTGAAGGTTTAATGATTTATTTCTGTTTTCACTAAATCATTTTTCATATAAGTATCTTTAGGAATCTAATTTCAAACCCTCTGCCCAAATGCACTTACTATAAGCAGACCACAATCTGATTATTTTGAAAGTCCTTTCAGTTAATTTGATTCCCAGAATGGTACAATAGATGTAATTTATTGTTCAGAAATCCAGTTATTATAGCAAGAAAAAGAAAATGGGCAACAACCATCAAGTCAACTATGCTACAGCTAATTCAATACCGGAGTCTCAACACAGATGCAGAATATATTTGGTTTTCTTCAAGGTTTTCCTTTCCCCCTATTTCATATTGGAACTTGTCATTTCTAAAACTCTTTCATTTCTCTTAATATATCTGAGCCTCAGGCCATATCAGGTCAACTGACCCAGAACCAGGGTATTTTATGGTGGACATCAGAGAAGAGCAGGGCCTACGAATACAGCCACCAAACCTCTGAAAGTGGCATGAGTGACCTATAAGTACGATTCAACATTCTGTTTGGGGGAGAGAGGTGTTTCCTTAGTTCTACAGTTCATAACAATAAAAACACATGCAAAAAATGCATTGAGATAGAGCTCTAAATTTTATTAACATGTTATTTGCTCTTTACTTCAAAACTGAAGAGTTTTGCCTTCATATTAAATCATATTAGCAATTGTATAGGGCACTAACTACTCCAAAGTGACTGCAGCAGTTCAGTTGACTGGTTTTGAAGGCTTCATCTTACTTAATAGCTTTTATATTAGTAGGACTAATGTTGTTGAAGGGAAAGCAGAATTAAAGTGGTATATGGTATTCGTTTATTATATTGTAAAGAGTTTGTGAAAATATACCTATGACTAACCAAGGAATAATATTTGAAATTCAAAAGGATACACCAAACCATGCAGCTTGCTCCTTCCTTTATTCTTTCCTTCCTTCAATCAATAAACATTTACTGTGGGCTGGCCAGTTAGCTCAGTTGGTTAGAGTGCAGTGTTATAACACCAAGGTTACGGGATCGGATCCCCATACCAGCCAGCCACCAAAAACAAACAAACAAACAAACAATCATTTATTGAGCATTTTTACCAGGAACTGTGATAAGCCCTGGGGATATATTAATAATAAAGATGTGGAGGCAAGAGGTAAATACAAGAGTTGCAATACAAAATGACAAGTATACATACTGAGATAACTATATACAGGGTAAGCTGGAGAGTAAAGCTACCCAGGAATATAAGAGAGATGGGGCAGGCTTGAGAGAGTATCTCAGGGACACTTGGCACTTGAAGAATGACAAGGTGTTTGAAAGGTCCATAAGAATATTCCTGGGAGAGGAGAAGGGGAGATAGGAAGGAGCACGGAGAGTTCTGAGAAATTTGTGCAGTCACATTTGAACAGAAGAGAGGTGTTGCTCTATGGATAGGGATTTGCTCAAGGATTTTAGGCTGGTGAATGATCTGATTTGTGTTTAGAAAATGTATTCATCCCTTGGGGAGGGAAAGGTGTGGAAATGGGAAAGTTATGAGACAGGGGACCAAAGGGGGCTGTTACAATGGTCCAGATGAGAAAGAATGAAAGGCTGAAGTATCCCAGAGTGGAGAGAGAGGAGGTGGGTGGATTTAGGAGAGAGCACAAAAATCAGGGGTCTCATTCCTCACAAACACACGGAATCCTCAGTACTGAAATTGTGGTAGAGTGTATATCTCTATACCTATATATCTCAGTAATTATCTTGTTACCTTCATAATGGTAAAATGTTAACATTTTCAGCTGTCTAAAGCAAAATTTAGTAAGCAATACTTGGTAAAATCACAATCTAAGTAATAACAAATTCTTTCAATTTTGTTTTTCAAAACATCAAGAATTGATCCCCAGTTAATTAGAAGGGATTATGAAGATATTCATAAAATCAGCAGGCTGTTTAAACAGATTACAGATTCCCAGAAGCTGTCTAGCCCCTTCAACGGTATCCAAGTCGGGAGAACCAAGTTACCATTAAAACAAAAGGCTATGGTTACCCATAGAACCTCTGAAGCATCAGTATCTACACACATTCCAATTACTTCTTGGATTGAATCAGCCAGGAAACAGCCATCTCATCAGTAGATGATGTTCAGTCAAAGTAAACATTTAGCCATCCCCACACACAGTGCTTATCTTTGTAATTCAATCCTCTGTTAAAGAATAATACATTTACTGCATTTGGAAAAATAAAAGTTGTAGAACATCTTTTTCATCTGCAGGTTCATTTTGTTATTTTCTTTATTTCCAGCAGCATTTTTTCTTTTTTCTTCTACCCTTCAGAAAGCACTATTGCATCAAAAACATACACTAGGGAAAGGACAGCCTCTTCAATAAATGGTGCTAGGAAAACTGCATATCCATGCGTAGAAGAATGAAACTAGATCCATACCTCTTGCCATATACCAAAAACAACTCAAAATGCATAAAAGACTTAAATATAAGACCTGAAACTATAAAACTCCTAGAAGAAAACATAGGGGAAACACTTCAGGATGTAGGACTGGAAAATCCCTTATGAATAAAAGCACAGGCAACAAAATAAAAAACAAACAAATGCAATTATATCAAACTAAAAAGCTTCTGCACAGCAAAGGAAACAATCAACAGAGTGAAAATCCCCTCGACATGATGATTTCTATTCCTTTGGGTATATATACAACAATGAGATTGCTGGATCGTATGGTAGATCTATCTGCAGTTGTCTGAGGAATCTCCATACTGTTTTCCATAATGACTGTACTAATTTACAGTCCCACCAATAGTATAGAAGAGTTCCCCTTTCTCCACATCCTCACGAGCTTTTGTTATTTTCTGTCTTTTTGATAATGGCCAATCTAGCTGGGGTGAGATGATATCTCAATGTGGTTTTGATTTGCATTTCCCTGATGATTAGTGATGTTGAGCAATTTTTTTCATGTGTCTGTTGGCCATTTGTATGTCCTCTTTTGAGAAATTTCTATTCTGCTCCTTGGCCCATTTGTTAATTGCGTTCCTTTGGTTTTTTTTAACTGCAGAGTTGTTTCAGTTCCTTGTATATTCTGGATATTGATCTTTTATTGGATGTATAGTTTGCAAATATTTTCTCATTCTATAGGTTGTCTTTTCACTCTGTTGATTGTTTCCTTTGCTGTGCAGAAGCTTTTTAGAGGAAAGAAAAATACAACAATCACAATAATTCCTTGAACTTCCAAAGGAGAGAACAGAACTGTGGCTACTGGAGGTGGGAAAGTGGGAGAAGGAGGTGGGTTAGCAAGGAATTGATTAAGGGTCACAAGGAATTGGTTACATTTTGTAAAGATGAGTGTACTAATTATCCTGATCTGATCATCATGTATTGTATAAAAGTATTGATATTCAACTCTGTACCCCACAAATATATATAATTAATTATGTTTCAATTAAAAGAAAGCACTATTGAGATATAATGAAATCTTTTAAAGTAATTTACCAAGTTCTGTATAGTTTTGGGGTTAAATGTGTTTATAACTGCATACATTTTATTAACTTGCTTTGAAATATGGGTGAGATCATTAGCTTAATGATTTAAATCTCCCAATAAAAAGAAATTAATGTAACAGATTGAGCTAATTCATCTTATTACTACACTAGGCCTCTTTTGGGAAAGAAAACACTCTATAATTTTTTAAAAATTTTATTTTATTTTGTCAATATACAATGTGGTTGATTATTGTGGCCAATTACTGAAACCTCCCTCCCACCTTCCTTTCCCCCCTCCCTCCCAACAACCTCCTATCTGTTCTCTTGTCATATCAACTTCAAGGAATTGTAATTGTTGTAAAACACTCTGTAATTAATGATACGATATTGGTGCGCCAAAAGCTAACACAAAGAAGCCCCCCCCCCCCATTCTCCTAGAGTCCTTTCTCTAAAGACCTGAGAGTCACTGAACCAGGTTGGTGGTGGAACTTCCCTAAATGACTTGCACAAGGGTAATACCAAGGTAGCAACCACAAAGGATCACAGCTGAGTCATGCTTCATTGCAACCTTCAGTATTTCTTCCCTTAAGAGCACACACTAACAAAAATGTAAACAATGCAGATTTAGGATAGTATCAACATTTAAACACATTTTTTTCCAAGCACATTGACATCAATCATTTTGTTTTGTGGTAAGATGAATAGCGAAGGTGTGATTCTATTTTGCAGACAAGGAACCCAGGTAAACAAGAGTTAAGTAGTTTCCTAACATTACCCATCAAGCTGATGAAAAAGTAAAGACTAGACTGCAAATCTCCTGACTTATCCCTTCTTCTTTTCCTCATACAGCAGTTAAGATGACACTATTTCCCTGAGGAACAAGATTAATGTAATAAAAAGCATCACTTTTAAAGTAAAAAATGACTTTCAACCTGCTTCACTTTTATTAAGTTGAGCTTAAGTGAGTTATTGTACCTGGAAATGTTCACGCCCAAACTTTAGACCCACTGTCCTCATGGAAGAAAATTCTTTGAACATTTTTGGAATTGATCCTCAAAGTAAGAATAGATGGATATATCTTTCCATTTTTAAATTTACTTAAATGTTCCATTTCTAGCTTAAAATTGGCATTTGTAGGCATTCTTATTGCTAAGGGAAAAAACTTTTATTAAAAAATATTTCTACGTGCGGAGAGTGAAGCATAAGTGAATGCAACAAATAGGATTAAAATTCATTTGAGATTAAAGGAGCTAAGAGAGAAAGAAGGAAGGAAAGAAAGACCACAGTGGTGTGCTGGACTTGCAGAGCAAGTGAACATATCTAGGGCTACAAAGTGGAGTGGTGGAGAGAGGGGAAGGGGAGGGAGGTTGGGGATAGTTGGGTGGGGGACATGGGGTACAAACGCAATTTGTGGTAATGGGCATGCTGCCAGTATGGATCTGGCCTTCACACCTTGGGTATGAGGAGTGACAATCAGCTTTGTATCTCATGAATATTCATAACCAAAAAAAAAGTCTTGGCCCAATTCTCTTCTTCTAGTGCAAAGACAAGACATCTAGAGTGAGGGGCAGAAACAGGTGACAAGGGAGGCCTCAGTGCCCAACAATTTGATAGAACTCATGAGAATTTTCTTCCAGTTATGGTAGTAATGGTTGTTTGTTGTCATAGTAATAACCATAACCACGATGATGAGAAACCGCATTTTATAGTACTGTGAGTTTCCAAAATATATTCACAGGGGTGATCTTACTTAATCCTCACAATATTCCTGTGAGGCAGGCATTATTACTTTGTCCTCATGTAAGAGATTAGAAAACTGACGATCAAAGATAGATCTGCCTTAAGAAAGAAACTTGACAAAAATCATTTGGGCCTTGGGCACCTATGCCTGCCCTACTCCCACACCTAGAATTTTCCCACCTCCTAATAACCCAGGCCTTTGGACCCTGGCTTCTCACATGTCACTTGTACCAGTCTATGGCAGGTTAGGACTGGGCTCTGTGATCAGAATGAGTCATGCCCTGCTTAGCCTTTTCACCCACTCCAGATATCTGCTGCCTTCCATAGCAGCATCAGAAATGGGGTTAATGGGCAACACTGGGAACACCAGGGCCAAAGGATTCTCGACCAGGCTCCAGGCAAATTCCCGGCAGTGGCACCTCCAGCTTGAAGGGGGTGTGATAATATTCAAATTTATATTTGTGTTCTCCTTTCCTCCTTTTTTTAATTGATTTGTGCAGGGATTCTGTAAGATGGTAACCATAGTAACAGCAGAACAAGAGGAATGAGATTTCACCCCCAAAATGCATATCATAGGCTATTTACTAAAAGTGGCAGATCTGTCAGCTCTCACAGATGAGAGCAAAGGCTTCTGATGTGGCTTCCAGTTGGCTTTATTGTTATTCTACTTCTAATATACATATATCCACACATTATGTACGTGTATGTTTTTTTTTAATTAATAATGTTCAAAAGGAAATTTTACTTTTGGGGGTTGAAATCTAAGAATTTCTTTATTGGGTAAATTAGCAATGCTTTGTTCTGACAGTTAAGTAAACCTTGTAAATGCATGAAACAGCTCTGGGAAGAATTGTTTTGTTTTTGTTTTGTCAATTACACTTAATAACAATAACAATGGTAACCAGACAATCTATGTGTTCATTGTGGCATCTCCAGCACCTCAGCTATCTGGCAAATTGCCTGTAACAACGAGCGTCTGTCACCATTAGACAGGCCAAGGAATGATTTCTCATGGTACTAGGGAGATTGGGACTGTTAAGGGCAGGAATGGTGGAATCAGCAAAAGGGACTTTGTCACTTCGGCCTTTAATTTTACAACATAAAGAGGCAGAAATTACATCTGAAAAATAATGTGGGGCTCTTGAGAGTTTATAAGAGCTGGGACTAATTTTTTTTTTTCCTTTTCTGACTGGTAAGGGGATCGCAACCCTTGGCACGGTGTTGTCTGCACCATGCTCAGCCAGTGAGTAAACCAGCCATCCCCATATAGGATCTGAACCCGTGGCCTTCGTGCTACCAGCGCCACACTCTCCTGAGTGAGCCACGGGGCCAACCTTGGGACAAAAATTTTTTAAAGTCTTCCTTCTCTCTCTTTCCACAAATACTTTCATTCACATCTTGTGTGCTGCTCTGTGCTGGGCCTGGATGAGCAGCACTCCTGCCATCTAGCAGGATGATTGGATACATATTCAGGGACTTGTTCCATTACATTTAAGCTAAAGCAATACAGGTTAATGGCTAAATGCAGACTTTGGAACCAGCAAGACTTTGTTTAAAATCCTGTTTCCTCTATTTACTAGCTGTGTAACCTCAGACAATTAGCTTATCCTCTATGGATGACATAATAAATGAGAATTAAGTGACATAATGTACACAGAGTATCTGGCCTGAGTTGAGAATGACTGCTCCAATAAAAGTGCCAAGAAAGCCTAAAGAAGGAAGTGACTGGCTGGCTGGTGAGGGATGGAAAGGGAAGGTGTTGAGCCATCTCCGAGGAAGAGATATGTGAACCATAAAAACCCCTTAGGAGAGACAGAAGTACAGAGGAAACCAGACGACACATGGGAAACCAATTGTAGTCTTGGTGTCGGCTTCTTGATATGGATATAGAAAGAGGAAGGGGATTAATCTGGAGAAGGTTTTGGAAATGGAGACTGGTGTTTTGTGTTCAAGGGAGAGATGGTCAGATCAGAAGAGATGAGTTACAGATAGTCATAGTCCTGTCAGGGTCCCCAGGGGTCCAAAACTTGCACCCTGCCTGGGGTTTGTGGGAAGCGTCAAGGCTGCCCATGGCGCTGCTGCAACAGTACTTTGGCCTGGGCAAGGAGCACCAGGACTGTTTGAAACCAGGTCCTTCCCTATTTCCCCAAGACCACATAAGCTCCCCAGGTTCTTATACATGTCCATAGGGGCTGTGAGCAAGGTAGGGAGATGGGACTTCCTACCAAGCCTGGTGGGAGAGAGTCCAGCCGTGATCTCTCTGAGGATCATGGAGCAATTTACACACACTACGCAGAATGTTAAAAAAGTTTTCAAGTGTGAGTAGTTTTTTGGCATGGAAGAAGCAGGGAAAGTTTTACTAAAGATAGTGAAGGGTGGAGGAACATGTGAAAATTAGAAGAGAGTTCTAAGCCGAGAGAACATTGTAAACACAGAAGGGTGTGCATGCAAAGATTTGAATGGGAAATACGGAGCCGGCAAAGTTTTGGGACATGTGGAGTATGAATAAGGGAACAGAGGGAGATAAGACATATCTGTGGAATAAGCAAATGAATGAATGGAAAATAATGTTGACATCAGAGAGTGTGGGGCATGGAATGTTGAACTGATAGCTTTGGATTTGATACTTTAGTAGGCACATATAGAAAGTGTTTTCTAAAATAAAATATGTTAGCTGTGGCTTTTATTGTCAACATCATTTCATGGTAATGAGAAGCTGTTAAAGCTGTTGAGGAGAAAAATAACATAAGCCTCGCTATTCTCTATAGCAGTGCTATCTAACAGAAATATGTTTAAAACCACCAATGTAATTTTTAATTTTTTGGTGACCACAAAAAAGAAAAAAAATTTTTAATATAGAATATATTATCATTTCAACAAGTAATCAATATAAAAATTATTGAGATGTTTTAAAATTATTCTTTGAAAAAAAAAAAAAAAAGAGTTTGGATCCCTGTAGTGGCCAGCCACATACACACACACTTAGAAATTTACCCTCAAGCTTTGCCTCCACAAATATGTAACAACCTACACACAGGGTTATTCATTATGTCACAATTTATAAGAGCAAAGGACTAAAAACAGCTCAAATGTACATTAATAGGAGACTGCTTGAATAAAATATGGAACATCCACGCAGTTGCAATAGTTCATTGATTCTGTTGATTTTTCTATGTTGATCATATGGTTTTTCATAACATGACAGCTTATCTCTTTACTTCCAATTCTTACATGGCTTATATCTTTTTATTTTCTTATAGTCTTCTCTAGCACCTCTAGTATAACTTTAAAGGGTAGCCATGTAGAAAACAGCCCTTTATTTTTCCTTAATATTAAAGGGAATGCTTCTAAAGTTTCTCCATTGAGTTATTATTTTAAACTCACTGTCGGATTCAGTTAGCTAGTATTTTATATAGGATATTCAAACATATTTTTACATATGACATCAGCCTAATTGGATTTTTTTTTTTTAAAAA
Source organism: Galeopterus variegatus (assembly GCF_000696425.1). Classification (NCBI taxonomy): domain Eukaryota; kingdom Metazoa; phylum Chordata; class Mammalia; order Dermoptera; family Cynocephalidae; genus Galeopterus; species Galeopterus variegatus. The sequence continues at coordinate 78,510 of NW_007733533.1, forward strand.
GATGACCGGTAAGGGGATCTTAAGCCTTGACTTGGTGTTGTCAGCACCATGCTCAGCCAGTGAGCGAACCGGCCATCCCTATATAGGGATCCGAACCCATGGCCTTGGTGCTGCCAGCACTGCACTCTCCCGAGTGAGCCACAGGCCGGCCCTGGATTTTTTAATAATATGCTTATCCAGTTTTCGGATTCAAAGTTACACTGGCCTCATAAAATGAGCTTAGCAGCCTTTTCTGTTTTCTGAAACAATTAGTATATAATAAAGGTTATCTATATATTGAAAATTTGTCTGGGCCTGTGCTTTTTTAGGAGGAAAAGTGTTTAATTGCAATTTCAAGTATATGACATCAGCCTAATTGGATTTTTTTTTTTTTTTAAGGATGACCGGTGGGGGGATCTTGGCCCTTGTCTTGGTGTTGTCGGCGCCGCGCTCGGCCGGTGGGCGGGCCGGCCGTCCCTGTATAGGGGTCCGAGCCCGTGGCCTTGGTGCTGCCAGCGCCGCGCTCTCCTGGGTGAGCCACGGGCCGGCCCTGGATTTTTTAATAATATGCTTATCCAGTTTTTGGATTCAAAGTTACACTGGCCTCATAAAATGAGCTTAGCAGCCTTTTCTGTTTTCTGAAACAATTAGTATATAATAAAGGTTATCTATACATTGAAAAAAAATAAATAAAAATAAATAAATAAATAAATAAAAATAAAATAAAATAAATAAAATAAAATAATTCTTTGAGAACAAAGTATTTGACATCTGGAGTGCATTTTATCCTTATTGCACATGTCAATTGGGAATAGCTACATTTCAAGTGCTCGATAGCCACATGTGACCAGTCTATCAGATGATGTAGGGGAGTAAGAGACCAGGAGAAGAGACTAGTCACAAGATGACTGTATAGCTCAGGAGAGAAGTAACGAGAGCCTGAATTCAGATAGCGGTGGTGACGACAAAGCAAAAAACAGTTGCAAGAATTGTTGCAGAAGTAAAACCAACCACATCTGAAATTAATTTAATTGACATTGAGATGAAGGAAGAGAGAGGAATCAATGCCAATGCTACTGACTCTAAGACTGGAAGGGAGGGGGCCACCAGAAGGAGGAGGCACACCCAGGAGAGGCTGACATGACGGGGGAATGGGTTGGTGAGCTCAGTTTTGAAGGTGTCTGGAGGACAGGCGGGTGAAAAAGTTCAGCAAGCTCTTAGGATGCAAGAGCTCTAGAGAGAGAGAATGGGCACTGAAATTTAGGTCAGGAGGCATCGCACAGAGTTGATGCTGAAACTCTGACACTGGGTGACATGTCAGAGGAGGGAGCTTTGAGGGGCAGGAAAAAGGAGCCAAGGGTCAAAATGCTAACCTGCCCTTGGAGGTGGCGGTAGGGGAGGAAGGGGAGGTGGAGGAGGAGTGATGGAAGATGTAGAAGGAGAGCTGGGAAGCCCTGTGTCCAGGGTGGAGTGCAGATGAAGAAAGTGCGGGGTCAAGTTCTGCAGAGTGAAGAGGATGAATGCCTAGACTTGAAGGGGATTTTAAAGAGGTACCCAGCAACCTCTGAGATTTCAGGGGGAAAAGCAGCTAAATGACATAAAGCTAAGAGCATGTGGAAAATGAAGTGAAACAGTACACAAATATTCTGTTTTCAGAAATTTGAAGATTAAATTAATAAAGAATATGGACAATTGCTTGAAGGATAAAGTGAGATTTTAGGGTAAGGGAAACTTGCCCCTGTTTATAGACTCAGGAGAAGAATCTGCAGGAAAAGAAGAGATAAAAGTAGGAAATGGTGGGCAGGCCCCGTGGCGCACTCGGGAGAGTGCGGCGCTTGGGTGCACAGCAGCATTCCCACCACGGGTTCGGATCCTATATAGGGATGGCTGGTGCGCTCACTGGCTGAGCGCAGTGCGTGCGACACCAAGATAAGGGTTGCAATCCCCTTACCAGTCACAAAAAAGACAAAAAAAAAAAAAGTAGTAAATGGTGATGAATGATTGAAGACCCCCAAAGAGGCAGGAACAGATAGGATCAAACATGCAATGGAAAGGAACAAGGTGTCTCGATCCTCCTCTAAGGCAAAAAGGAAAGGAGAGAGGTAGTTTGAAACACAGGTAGGTTAAATTGGAAAGCAAGAAAGTTGAGGGCTCTCGTAAGTGAAGTATTCTTTAAATTCGTGGACATGGTAGTTATAAATGAATGTGAGAGCAGAACAGCTTTTCATAGAATTTTTTTTTCCTTTTTGTCTTTTTCCGTGACCGGCAACGGATCGCAACCCTCAGTGTCGCCCCCGTACCGGACCGGGACCGGCCATGGGATCGCAACCCTCAGTGTTGCTCCCGCCCCTCGTTCAGCCAGTGAGTGGCCGGTCTGTATGTGGGATCCGAACCCTCGGCGGGAGTGCCACCGCGCTTCCCGAGCAGCGCACTATAGCAGTGCGCCACCGGGCGGCCCGCTTTTTATAGAATTTACATAAAAATCCCAAACCATATGTCTTGAATATTTATTGTTATACAATATTTATTAAGTTGTTCTGCACTAAATGTACAAGGTTTCAAATAGAAAAAACAGCCAACAAAAGTTAGGATGTACCAGGCAAAGCCTGAAGACAGGGCTATTGCCTAATACACCTGACAAGGTACCATTTCCTTCATGAATTCAGTATGGTCCAGGGTCTGACCGTAAGCACAGGCATGTTCTGAATGGATCCATTTTAGAGATAATCAGCTTGAAGCTCAACCATTCTACCTAAAGCTACTCAGTAAGTAACTTAGGGCAAGTCAGTTTCCTCTTTGCCCTGATGGTCCAGGGCTCTGGAGTGCTACTATCCTGTTTCTGTCATAGGAATTTTGATATTGTTTCCTGATAACTACTTGTAAATAGGAAAAGGGGAACAATCATTTAATGAAACATCAAATGCAAAGCAAACATTTTGTAATAAAATCCAGTTCATAATAGTGTTGCTATTCAAACAATCCTGTAGTTCTTATGTATTGGTTGAGAATTTACACTAGAACAGAAAAACATTTATTAATTTTAAAATAAATTAACTCCTGGTGAATCAGCATGTACAAAAGAAAAATTGCCCAAACTCAAATTAATTTTTTCCAAAAAAACATTTCAACACTGGTATATGCACAAACATGCACACACACATACACACACACACATGTTTCTTTGGAACATAAATTTAAAGTCTGTGTGACTTTGAGAACATTTGTGAAACGTAATGAGAATGAAACTGAAGGTTGTAAATTAGGCAATGTAAAGACAATTCTAACTGGAAAATTTGTACTTTGTGCTCTGCGTTGGTCATTTTAATTTGTATTAACACATTTTATTGATTATTTAGGGTATATTAGAATGTTTAATTTGGATGATAAAAATACAGGCCACAATAGAAATTACTGTTGAATGTAAAGGGGTTATAATTCTACACTCTTTTTTTTTTGTTGGGTTTCTGCTGCTCTCCTCCCTTCCCCGCACTGCTTAGCACTTACAGAATGAGAATGCTGAGAGGCCGGCCAATCAGCCTTCCCCTACTGTGATCTGATTTACTCCCCAGCAGGTATCTGGTACTGCCCTGATATTTCCCTGCCTACCCTGAGGTAATGTGTGAGCTGTTGTTTTTATGTCTACCCCCACTCCCGTCTATAATTTGTTTTATTATATGGAAAAACTCTTGCAATTTTGCCAAGGGTGACAGGGTCATTTCTTTACTTGTGATGCTAAACGAAGATACTTAGAAAGGAATATGAATGTAGAACTTCAGCTGGAATCTGTCAGGGTCTGTAAGGGTGAATAAACACTTATGCACACTTAAAAACTCTCTAAAGCTTTCCCAAAAGGGATCATTCTCCATTCCATTTTCCCCAACTATAATTTCATTGGGAAATAGAGTACTGACAGAATTCCTGGTTATCCGATTGCCGATGCAAAAGGTAGATCTGTGGGGTCAGGACAGATATAAAACACCAGCATTGCAAATACGTAACACAACGGAAGGGTCTCTGGTCCAATCTAAACCCTAAGTTATCTCCCAGAGCCCATGGCTCCTGTTCTCTCGGGTCTGCTCCTTTGGATCTGAGCATCCCTAGTGGTAAACCCACACTCCTGAGATTTTTAGGTTCTAATCCTTACAGAAACTGTCCCTAGGGGCCCAGGGTCCTGGAGGGCTCACCAGCTCCTGGCCCTAGGAAAAGGCAGAAAGAGGGCCGAGCGTAGATGGCTGTGGCCGATTATACTGTAGATCCATAAGAAAACCTTTAAAATAGGGGGCGCCTAAAAGGGAACTTGTGAGAGGAAGGAATCACCAATTCCACAGTGCAGTACTTAGATAGAGGAGGCTTGGTATTCGTATTACACATTGTTCTATCTAGAAAAAGATTTAGAGCTAGATTTTTTCCAAAACAGTTAAATTTCTCTGTTTATTTTTCAGATCATTATTACTATGTCTTAAACATATGGGGATATAATTTTTTATTTTAGTAGTTTTAGGGCTTTAGGCCCTTTTGTGATTCTCTGTGTACCCAATGGCTAGTGCAAAGCTAGGTTTTTCTTTGTTTTTGGCTTTTTTGTTTGTTTTGCTTTCAAGGCTGCCTAATTCTTGGATCTGAGTATTCAGGGGTTGATATTTAGATGTTTTGCTATAGTTCAATAAAAATGTCCCCATGCATTTGCTACACTCTCTGGTTCCTCAGGAGAGGGGTCATTACTTACTCGTAAATTTTTATGAATTGGGAAGAAATATTGCTCTACTGAGAGAGATTTGGGCTGCTTTCATGTAAAAGTCACTTGGTAGTAGAGGAGTCATAAGGAAGTATCCAAAAGGATGAGGGACTGTTGGTCCTTCACTTGGAGGTCATTTTTATCTTACTTAGTAGAATAATCAGGAAAAGAGGGTTAGGCAAGAATGACTAGTTTCTAAAGAAAAAACAATCTGGACTGCTAGGAAGGTTAAAAGTGAAACTGATGGTAAAACTACAAACGCTATTTTAAAATGAACTACAAAACTGCCTGACAAGGGCAAGATCCAGAGGCAGGCACAGACTTTCTGGTGTAAGTTCCTCCCCAGGTCCTATACTGTCCTGCTGGATGGTGGGCATGTGTCAGAAGACTCTCTTGATAAGCGCATACCAGTTAGACCTGCAGCTGGCCACAGTTAGAGAGTAGGAATGGAAAAAGCTTATGGTGTCAGCAGGGAAGAAGCTACAAAATCTGCATTGGTGTTTGTTCCCAGCCACACAGAGATAAGAGAGAACAGATCCTCCCCCAAATTTCCTTGTCTTCAAATTATTCCAGTGAACTGGAAGGTCATATCTACCTGCATTTTGGGGTAGGTGGGTGGGAGTTACGACCATGTTACCAATGTCATCCACGTATGGTCTTCAGTGGGCCAGCTCCCTGTCCTCACACTTTTCAGTACCTAGAGTTGAGCATCCTGTGGTTCATTCCCACCCCAGACTCTGGTGTGATCTTCCTCCTGACAGGGGGAACTAAAAGAGCCCACAGTCAATTATTTGGACTTTGTGCTTCCTTTCCAGTAATTAGTACATTAATTTATTTTTAAAAACTTACTGAGACACACTACATGATAAGGACACAAAGGAATGAGAGGACAGTTGAAGGCTTGAACTGAAGTGTAAAGGATGACTAGGCCTTGTTTAGGCTCTGTGCTGTTATACACAGCATCTGCAACAGGATTTGCAGGGCCCAGCGCAAAATGAAAATGCAGCATCCTTCGTTCAAAAAGTGTTAAAATTTCAAGACAGTGACAGAAGAGCAATAAACCAAGTGGGGGCCCCTCTAGCATGGGACACTGTGTGACTGCATAGGTCACGTACCTGTGAAACCATCTGTGGCTACACCACCATGTTCTCTTTGCTTAATATCCCAGTCTTCCAAGAATTCAGAACCTGCTTTCTTTTACCATTTTCCATTTATTCTCAGTGGCAAAGTCTGGATCCTACTAAGTGCTGACAGATTTTGATCCCTGCCTAGAATTTGTTGCATGCTCTAGACTCTTAACATGCTGTGTCATTGCAGCTGTGATTCCTTGACATCATATTAATAGCTGCGGTCTGTTGCTATATGTCTAGATGCTCTATGCTACCTAATTATCTGGATCTCTTCTCATGGTCAGCTGGATTTTCTCTTACCCTTATCCCTGGACCAAGTGATAACTTTTCTGAAAGGCTAGGTATAATCCAGGTCCTGGACCTGTAAATTCCTAGTCAGGATCTGGAGGTGAGGTGGGGCGGGGGGGAGAGAGAGAAAGAGAAAAAACATCACATCGCTAAAATGAAAAGAAATGTCCTAGGATCCCAAACTAAAGTAGATCAGATGAAAAGCAGTGTGACTGCCTTTTTTCCCCTTTTATCTCAAAGATCTTACCACTGTCCAAGGAAAAGCAAACCTATGAAAAGAACACTGCTCCCTAAAGATCAACAAAGAATTTTGATATATGCAGTTTTGTAACTCAGTATTTTCTGCTTCTCCTTTTGGAAAGCATCCAAAAGCACACTCAATTTTTTGGCAAATCTAGGAGAGAAACTCCAAAATATTTGTAAGCATTGCCAAAAGCAATTAAGTTCACTCAGTAGCTGCACGGAGGAAATTGGAAAGGAGCCAAGCAGAGATGTCTATGGCAAGAATGCAGCTGTGGGAGGTCTCAGAAAATAATGACAAAAATACACTTTTGGAAGTTAACAGGCCCATTCCAAGCAGATATTTCCTGCAACAGCGAGGGTAGAAATAAAAGTGAGCTGAGCAGATTTAATTCAGAGAACTAGAGAGAAACTAGATACAGACTACATGACCAATTATGAAGACAAGCCATATTTCCAGGAAGCAGTCTATCTTGGTGGCAGCCAAAAAGAGAGCTTCAAGTTTGTGAATCCCAGTTAACATGCAATATTACCTTTGCCCTTCCCTACATATAGGAACCCCCTGCAAACAGTTGATCCAGAAAAATGTTGCCAAGAAGCATATACAAATTGTGAACAAGCATCATATAAGAAACATCTTATGAGGAAGACCACAAAACAGAAATGTAAGAATTCAGGAAGTGGTGAAGAGAAAACAAGAAGAGATAAATGTTACAGGTAAAACTCAGAAAGGAAATGGAAGAAAAAATAAAACTATGACAAACATGAAAATGAAACTGGAAGAATCACAAGGCCAAATAGATACTGCAGGAAAAACAAAAACCAATAAGGGACACACAGGCTGAAAAAGAAAAAGGAGAAATAAAACACACACAAAAAGATTTTAAAATATTAGAAAATAATAGAGCTAAAGCAATGCTAAAGTGATAAATTCATAGACAAATATTTACAGCAATAAATAAGAAAGATTGAAAGATAAATAAAGCATTTCACTGATGAAGTTAGAAAAAACAAACAAACAAAAAAGGTTAAGAAAAGCATAGAAATTGACCAAAATAAAAGCAAATGTGATAACATTAAAACAGTAGAATTAATAAATACAATCAAAAGTTTGTTCTTTAAAAAAAAATAACAAACTGCTTGCTGACTGCAACAGACTAAACGTTTATGTCCACCAAGTTTATGGTATTTCTGTTATACGGACTAAAACACTAGCCTAATCAAGCAGAAAGGAGAAAACACAAATAAGTAAAGTAAGAAATGATGAAGGGACACAGAATCATAGAGACAGAAAAGCTCATAAGAGAACATTTTGCTCAACTCTCTGTAAATGATTTAAAAACTTTGATGGAATGAATTTTTTTAGGAATACATAAATTACCACAGTTAGCTTCAAAAATGATAGCAAATCTTTTGCTGCTCTTGTCACCTGTGCTCAAACCACATGGTCTGATCCAGAAATTCGACTTCAATACGAGCCATAATGATTTCACCAGTACTTGAAGGACAGAGGCTTCATCTGGCTGTGCTAAGTGATCTTCCTTGAAAGGATTATACAAGACATCTACGTGACTAAAGAAACAACGCATCTTTGTACATTAAAATAAACAAAAAAATTTTCAATTAAAAAAATAGTGATAGAAAATCTAAAGTGTCCAATTTCCACAGACAAACTAGAGAAAGACATTTCAGGGATCTCCTACATGCAAGAAATTGTTTCCACAGGAAAATTCTACCCAACCTTTAAAGGGAACATAGTTACAATGTTATTTAAATGGTTCCACAGCAAATATAAAAATAAAAATAAAAATATAAGTATAAAAGGAATGTTTCCAAACTCTTTGTATGTAGTGAGCATAATTTGAACACCATCAGATGATAAAGAGTGCACAAGAAAATCTCATAATTACAGACCAAAATAATTTATGGATGCTAATGTAAAAATCCTAAAACACAAGTAAATGGAATCTGACAGTACATTCAAAAATAATGACCAAAGGACAGTCTAATATTTAAAATTATATTAATATGTATAATTTACCACACTAGTAGTTCCAAGAAAAGGAAACATATGAACATCTCTACCTTTGATTTTCTTTGTCTTTTTTTTTTTTTTTGGTTGGTGGCCTTGACCTTGGTGTTACTAGCACCATTTTCAAGATATATGTTAAATACTTCACAATGTTTAAATCACATCAACGAATTACCTATTAAAACTGTATAAATGATATTTTCAAAAAGAAATGACCATTTCATCAAGGCTTCATTCCCCTGACCTCCACCCCAGTCTCACCTGTGAACTCCTCCCTACTCTGTGAGAGGTACCTTAGGTTCTTTGCCTCCTCTGCCTACAGAGAGAAGAGAGACCCCAGAAGTTAAGTCCAAAAGGAAATGAGAAGTCAAAGAGAGCAACAGGAACACAACCCCCATCCATCTTTTAATCTTCTCCCTTCCCCCTCCCCACACACTCCACTTCAGAAATGGTCCAGGAATGTCCACACGGAGAGGTGGAGCGAAGGAAGGAAAGGGAATGGGAGGTGTTTCTATGTGAGGGTGGGGCGAGTAAGGCAGGGAGTGCACGTGGAGACCCCTATGCTCTGGATGTGTACCTATGTCCTGCCTGCTCAGTCATCCTTCCCTTGATCTTTTGCAGCCAGAGGTCCCAGAATGGGACACATGCCTAAATCTGATGATCGAAAAAGTGGGACACAGTCACAGAAGAGCTTAGAGGGGTTGTCTTAATGGAGAAAAGACAGAAGAATTTAAGATAAAGAGCTCCAAATTATCGAAGGGGAGAGGGGAAAGGAATTAAAAATTTTAATCCCCAGCCCTATTATGATTGGCTTGAAAATCTTACAGATACTGTATAAAGACACATTAATGAAGTTGCCACAGAAGCCAACTCTACTCATCTACTTAAATCAATATCTTACATAAAATGAGTACATGTCTAAAATACAAGTTTAAGAATTTTTTCTATGTTACTTGGAAGAAATACAAATATTTCAAAGTGTGTTAAGAGTATCTCACCCGTGTATTTACTTTTACATCTCCTTTACATGATATACTTATTTTTCTTGAGACAAACAGTAGAAATAATAATGTAGTTTTAAAAGTCTGTGTATCACCAATTTAAAAACCTTGCTCTTTTATTAAGAAAGGAAATAAAATTACAACTGAACATAAAATTTTAAAGAATGGTGAATTTGAGTGGTAGTCATAGTGATTTACACTTTTCCTGTTTAATCTCAGCACCCCAAAACAGTTTATCAACAGTTAATTAAGCATCACCACTTGCTGGAGATATTTTCCATCCCACTTTAGGATGAGAAGGACGCCTAAGGGAATAGAATCGATCCTGTAAAACAAACCAGGAGTAAGAGCGAGAACAAATGACTGGTGTCTGTTCCTCGATCAGTTGGTGGAGCGGTCCCCAAACTTTCATGTGTGCATGTTTCTTTGTCACATCGAGCACATTTTCACAGAATTTTATGTCTTCCATCTATTTTTGACTCAATACCTCAACTCTGCAACCACTTCAAACTCTACAAAATCAAGGTTGGGAGTATCCACGTGGTCCCATATGTGCCACATTATGAGGGCACAGAGTTCATTCAACATATGTGCTGTAATCCCGTGTCCATTTCCATAAGAGTAGATGATAAACACTGTCCTACAGCGAAAACCCAGATGGAGACTTGGCCTTATGAAGAATTATGCAGAGTGTATCTCTCCAGATTGTCTCCCTTACTCAGACAGGACCACAGTCAGCGCACGAGCTGCCAGTCAAGAGGGAGAACACCTGCAGTGGAAAAGGTGGCATATGGCACACTGGGCAACTTGCCAGCTTCCTTATGGGTTCTAAATCTGTTCAGTGCTCAGGACATGCAAGCAATTGCTGTTTTAGCGTTTGAGGAGGTGGCAGGAAGAAGGAACAACAAGAAAAGCGAACCCCAGAGAGGCAGTATCTTCTTTTAGCCCCATTTGTGACAAATGCCTGACTCACTCTGTCTACTACGCACAGTGAAGTAGGGAACGATCACAAGGAGTATAGACACATAGATTCTATAAAGACAGACTGAACTTGAAGAAGAGACCTGCTGAGTACACCACTGACACGACATCTATTCAGGGTGGGAATGACGGCTTGAAAGAGGCTCCATCTGGGCAAATATGTGATTGGCAGCAACCTTTCCAAACCCCTCAATCAGGACGGTCTGACCCCACAAGAGGGCTTGAAGAGCACCAATGCGTCTTAGATTGGGTTTCCTAGAAGCAGAGTCCAAGCCAAGTAATTTTGCAAGTGCTTTATTGAGGGAGTGTTCTCAAAAGACAAATTTGTAAGGAATTGAGGGAAGAGGGAGATGGCAGGGGAAGGAGCTAAGCAAGGATGTCGTTAGCTGAAGTCTAACCTCAGCTGTAGAGTATGAACAGCAAGCACCACAGAGTTATTTCACCTTGAGGAAGAGGAGCTAGGCTTTTGTACCCCTGTAGTAGTCAGTTGCCAGTCTCAGGCCACCCATGAGGGGTGGAAAGGGTGTAATCACTCAGGCAAGGCAATTCACCTTCAATAAGATTCTCCTGGCATGAGCAGCTAAAAGTACTTTTCACACACAAAAAAGAATAGATATGTTAATCTGCTTCACTACTGTAACCATTTTACTATCTATAGGTATTCCATAACACCATGTTATAAACCTCAAATACACACAATAAAATTTATTATTATTTTTTTTAGAAAGAGTTTTTCTCCAGTGAAAAGTACAACTGTGAGTCATTAGCAGGCAACATTCACAGAGTGGGCGGGGTGGGGGTTGCCCGTTACAGATGTGGGCCAAGGTGCCAACAGCCACCACCATGCAATAGCGTGTCCTAGACTGCAAGGTCAACCACGTGTCCATTCTAAAAGAGCTCTATCTTCTTAAGCAATGGCTGTTAACACTCAGGAATGCTTGAGGTGGGGTGCCTTATATTTTGTATCTAGGAGGCATTTTGAAATTTCAGCTTCCTATTATGCACAGCAATATTCTCCTTCAAAGTATTTTCATAAACACACTGGATTCCCCACCAGCTCCTGTATTATCCTCTTTTCCAGTGCCCAGTATTTCCTTTTCCTTCTTCGTCTGTACCCATGAGGCTTCCCATGCCTTATCTCTATTGCTCCTCAATGATGACATCTACTGCTTTATAGAAAGCACAAGTGACCAGAGCCCCGAACTTTTCCCTCAGAGGACAGGATTCTTCCCAGGGGGAGCCTCCTTTCTGTATAAGTGACCTCCACAAAATTAACTGAGTTTGGTCTCTGGGTTCCAAATTGCCAGTTATACGATAGGCAAGACTAGCTTTTTGCATGAGTAGCCTATGGCTGTAATTTAAGGAGCATTGAAAATAAAATACCCATTTGACTGTCTAGTCTGAAATCTGAACCATCAACATTCAGTCATTTATTCTCTCGCTAAATATGAAGTCTTGCTATGTGTTAGGCACAGCCCTGAGCACTGGACGTAGATGAATTAGACAGTTTTCCTATCCTCCAGGGATGTACAGTTTATTTCAGAGAGATGTGCACAATAGGAAGGACACCCCAGGCAGGGAGAGCAGCATAAGCAAAGACAAGGAGGCAAGAAGTACCCAGGTGTGTTGGGGACCTGCAAGAAATTTTGTGTGGCTGGAGCCCAGGGTGAAGGAAAGTAAAATATGAGACAGGAAAGACATGTGGAGGTCCTGACCACGGAGGGCCTTGCATGTCACATAAATGCTTTATTGTAAGCCAATGAGAAGACACGAAAGGCTGGAAAGTAGGAAGTGACTTGATGAACTTGGTATCTTAGAAAGATGATTATTTCTTAAGCAATATGGCGGGTTAATTTCAGGAAGCAATACCGGAGGCAGAAAACTGTATCAGGATTATTGTAATAATCCGGGTGCGAAATGACAGGATCATGAATGAAGGAGGAAGAGTGGGACAGACAGTGAAGTGCAGATGGCTTTTCTGTTGTTAAGGAGTTGCCTTCTTAGAAGTGTAGAATGTCTGTGTCAGAATAGCCCAGCATTTTTTTTTTTTTTGTCTTTTTTCGTGTCCGGCAATGGATCGCAACCCTCAGTGTCGCGCCCGTACTGGACCGGGACCGGCAACGGGATCGCAACCCTCGGTGCTGCGCCCGCACCTCGCTCAGCCAGTGAGCGGGAACCAGTCTGTATGTGGGATCCAAACCCTCGGAGGGAGCGCCGCCGCGCTCCCAAGTGGCGCACTGTAGCAGTGCGCCACCGGGCCAGCCAGAATAGCCCAGCATTTAATGATTAGGACCATGTTGTCCCACTAGGCTAAGGGATTTGATTGACTGGCCTCCTTGCTTTATCCCACTGTTCCCCACAAGTGGTTCCCTAAAAGACCAGTTCTATTGCCTTCTTTCATGAATGGGTGAGTCTCACACTTTGCTAAATAAATCAGAATTCTCACTACCCACCCTGAGCCACTCTAGTTTAAATACCCGTTGTGAACATCTACTGGTATAAATTACTGATTTTGCCCATGGGTTATTCAAGATTTTATTACCGTTAGCTTATTTGCATACTGAATGCCTGATTTATGCATGGCCCTTTTCTGGCCATAATTTCAGCTCCGGGACACTGTGTGTAGAACAATAGTGGGATATGTTCCATAATTTGCTTTTTTTTTTTTTTTTAAGACATTTAACTTTCTAATGAAGTGATTCAAAGCAGCTTACAATGGAAATGGAGGGCTGTACAAAGAGGCAACCCTCAACTTGGCAATTGGGCATAAATAACTAATGTTCAAGTTGAACAATTACACGTTCTTGAAATATTCTGAGAATAGCCAACTCCAATTGTCCCAGTAAAGTTGTTTATTCTCTTTTCTATTCAAAATACATTTTCTATTTCATAAAAGGGCATTTTCTCTATAATTTTTCATCTGCAGTTGGGCAGGACCATCTGTATCTGGCTACTCACAGTTAGGTGTTAATTTGAGTATCATTCTACTTTATGCCTTCTGGAAATCGGGCGGTTTGGTTTATTAAGTGTCTGCTATGCATCAGGTACTGAGCTAGATGATTTGCATATGTAACCTCATTTAATCTTCACAACAATTCTGCAAGGTAGAATCATTATTCCTCCTTTTTGACAGTTAAAGAGAGAAGCTCAGAGAAGTTAAGTGATTAATCACAGGTTACATAGCACCAGGATCCACACTGGGGTCTGTCTTCCTCCAAGGCCCCAATCTACGTCCTATGCAATGCTTTCTGTCTATACTTGTATCCATGATGGAACTCTTCCAAATATTTGATCTGGTGTAAAACTGTGATGAGTACATGTTGGGCATAACTTTGCGCGCATGCACCCTGACGCGCACGGGCGCCATTTCATGCGCTCCGCGGCCACCATTTCACTAGCGCTCAACGGCACGTAGCTGCCAGCCTCGCCCTTCCGGGTCCCAGTGATTCAGCAACTTTAGTTCCGTATTCGCGTAAAGCCTCCCCACCACCTCACCCTATCCTTTTAAGCCCTTCTTATTGGCTCTTTGCTTGATCTCTCATATCAAAACCCGCCCTGCCCTTTTTCCCTATATAAGCTCCAACACCCTTGCAATAAACGGAGTTCCGTGCCAGCGACACTCATCATCCCGCTCAGCCCCACAAGGGACCCCCGGCTGGACCGGGGTCTCTTCCCGCTCGGTTTTGTCGGCCTCTGGCTCAGGGAGGCCCGACAAGTACATATCATTTCAACATTACAACCTTCACCCTAAAGTTTCTGTTTTGTATACAAAAATAATGAAACCTATTTTCCCAACCTCTTATATTAACTGTGGGGAACAAACGAGACGAGAGATTTGAATGCTCTAGAAAAGAATGAACTGCTCCACAAAGAAGAAGTGTTAATACATGTGTGAGGTCCAGTAAGTACCACCACGGGGTGGGGTGGAAAACAGATGCTGGGCAGGGAAGCCTCAAAAACCTTGCAGGTTTGGTGCACCCAGAAAGTCTGTGGACTGAACCCGTTTCCCTTGGGGCTGTTTAATGTTAGAAGAAGTGGAAGAAACACCTTGTATGTCCCCTCAACTTCTCTTGATAGTCCGTAGTGTGGTGTAGAACTAGCAGGACTAAGAGCCCTTATGGGATCCCTCAGAATGGCCATTGAAGAGTTAAGTACCTGAGGAAAACTAACTCCCTAGTGAAAATTGTTAGTGCTTATTTTAGCGCTTACTGTGAAGGGTACGTGGTGACTACATTTAGGTAAACTGAGCCCGCTCTTTTCTTCCCTCTCAGATAAGGGTCCGTTGGGCTTGGAGATTTCTTCAGACCTGAAGTCCTTTTCCAGCATGTGAGCCAAAGCCAGCAGCCACCCCAGCCTCAGCCAAACCCAGTACACTACGGGCTCCAGTCAAGGTCGGGTTTTCTTGAGAGTGGTTCCACTTAAGAGTGGAGGAAATCTCCCACTATAGCCCACATGTGTGGTTTTATCAGTCATTTTGCACATTCTCAAAGGACTTCTTTAACTAGATAATGGTCCCCTAAATTGTGTTCTGGAGCAATGTCATTCTGTTACCACCTCACTCTCGGTCAACGCTCACTGTTTCCTCAGGACCTTCTTCAACACCCAGGGGCACTTCATTTATGCATTAGAGTTACGACTTCATAGTTGAGGGCTAAGTGTGCGGCAACATACCAATGAGTGCCTGCAACTTGGTAAGGCTCTTTGATCATTAGGCTTTAAGTACTGATCTAAACTTCCCCAAGAGAAAGATTCATGATGCAGGGACAGAATGCATGAAGCACACTTGTAAGTATCACTCAGAGGACACCAAATCCCTGCTCCACGGATCCTCACGCCAGGGACATGGGTGAAATAAGAACAAGTAAAAGAGTAAACCCCTGGCCAGAGGTGCATCAAGATAAGCTGAAGTGCTTTGGTTGTTTCCCACACCCACCCATTGCCCTATTTCCCTCTGGAGAATTCCATGCCTAATTAAGTCTTTCTCCATTTAGGTGTGTAGAGCAGTGGAGAGAAGAGGAGAAAAGACTGAAGAAGCAGACACCAAATCTCCCCCCAAGAACCCCCAAAGTCCCGACCTTTGCTGTCATTCATTCAGGAGTTATGAGTCCCTGGTGACTGAAGCTCTAGAAACCAGCAGACGAGACATTTTCCTGTCCAGGTAATTTTGTGGAAGTTGCAACAATTTCTCAACCAATCAGGAGTTTTATTAAGACAATGGAGCCTCATAAAAGGGTACCTGTAAAACTACCAATCTAATAAAAGTCCTTTTTGACTCATGGAGATTTTTATAACATTTTAACTTTTAAAATATTACACCTTACTATAAAAAATGAAGGATAAAAACAGAAAGGTTAAAAAAAGCAAAGTACTTACTTTTAACATTTTAGTGCCTATTCTTCCAATCTTTTCTCCATGTACAATATAGAGAATGCTTTGGAGAGTTCAGTAATCATTCCCAGGGACGGAGTTCGACATGGACCTTTTTATAAGCTGTTCAAATGTTGGATAGCCTTTCCCTCCCCCTCCTCATCTGGCTACTACCTGATCATCTTTCATATCCCAGTTGAGTACTGATTCCTGAGTGAAGCCCTCCTGGTTCTATTAGTTTCCTTTGTTAATGCCCTTGTAGAATGGCACTCCTTTCTTTAAAACACATTACTATGTTCATCATCATCCAATCATTCATGTGATTATTTGATTAATGATTGTCTTCTCTTAATTGTAGGCTGCATGAGAGTAGAGATTCCATTGGATTTGCTCACCACTTTATAACCATTGCCTTGCACAGTGCCCGGCATGTGGCAAACACCTGATAAATATTTAATGAATGAGTGAGTAAATGAATGAAACTGCCTATATGGAGTTATGTTCCGTAGAGACTGGCATCACAATTAAATGCTCAACACAGACCAAAGAGTAATTTATCAATTCATTTGGAAATTCAGTTGTAAACAAAATTAAATGGCTTCCTTTATTGCAGAACTTTGAGTCTTTGTGAACTGTCAGTCCCCAAAATGGAATTACGTTTGTTCCACAACGTACTTGACCACAGAGCTCTTTCTGTAAGACATGATTTTCAAAAAATTTTTAATTGTAGTAAAAAACATAACATAAAATTTACTATCTTAATAATTTTAAGTGTACAGATCAGTAGGGTTAAGTATATTCACATTGTTGTGCAGCAAATGTCCCTACTTTTTCATCTTATAAATCTAAACTCTATACCCTTTGAACAACAACTTCCCACTTCCCCCTTCCTCAGCCCCTGGCAACCACCTTCCTACTTTTATAAGACACGATTTTCAATATACCAAACAACCAGAGTGTTCAAGTAATATACTGTGGAATTCTTGTTTAGTTAAAAGGTTAAAATCACCAGGACAGAGGTAAGATGTGGTGAACAAAAAATATTTAGTGGTTTTCTTTGATGATAATGGTTCACATCTTTTTGAATCTGCATCTGCATCATTACTTCCACGACTGCTTTTTGATCAGGGAATAAAAACTGGGAAATAATGTTTAGATATTATTAAAACAATAGTTTTATCACCTGTACTAAGAACTTAATGACAGTAAATTTATAGCTTACACTGTGTGTTTAATATATAAGGAAGAATTCCAAGAGAAGAATATCATTCAATTGATTGTGTCTTGCCTCTCCTCGTCTCAACAACCTGCAATGGCTCCCATGGCCTAAAACATGAAGTACAAGCTTCT
The DNA here is from genome assembly GCF_000696425.1 of Galeopterus variegatus. Lineage (NCBI taxonomy): Eukaryota > Metazoa > Chordata > Mammalia > Dermoptera > Cynocephalidae > Galeopterus > Galeopterus variegatus. Next base: position 95,610 of record NW_007733533.1, read on the forward strand.
TTGCAAGGATTCTGTGTCCTTTGTGATTTCCAGTCTATTTTCTCAATACCCAGTGCTTTGCCATCTATCAGTCCCCAGCACACTGTTCGCTATTTTTATATCCCTGTGTTTTTATCTTTTTCCTGATTTTATCTTAGAATGTGCTTCTTCCATGTTCTCCTCTAAGAAGAACCCACCTTCTCTCACTGCAACAGAAAATAAAGCCTCCCCACAACACTTTCTTCTGTGTCGTCGGCATATATTTCATTCTGCTATCTATATCCTCTATTTTGCAGCCACAGGGTCTTTAAGGTCAAGACCCTTTCTTAACCTTTTTATTCTCCATAGGCCTAGCACAGTGCCTTTTCCTAATGAACGCTCAAATATTTGTCCAACTGAATTGAACTAGATCCCAAAATACGCCTTCTTTGAAGGTCTTTAGAAGCATATCGAATTCTAATTGTTCAGGGATGACTTATATCTGGGCCTTTCAGAAGGCAAGGGATAAGCTCAACTGGTCTGAAATAATTTTCTTGTCCTACGGTGAACTTGAGTACAAGCAGGGGGTCTTTGGATTCATTTTATATGACTGCTACTGAGATCACGTGTGTCCCTTGGCTTGGGACATTTTCCTGATCCACGATTGTGACAGGTTTGAGGGCAGACAAACCACAAGGTGAGCTTGTGGGTAAATAATACACACTGAGCACATGGAAATAAACTTTTCTTCTAGAACAGTGTGTGTGTATGTGACCATGTGCATGTGCCTAGGTGGGAGGAGGATATGTGTGTCATACACCTATATAACTACTTATCCTCAAGTCATTGTTTTACTTTTTACTTTTATTGTTTGTGATAGTGAAGAGGGATTATCAAGGAACATTTTTCAGGGCAGTGCTTTCAGATGCCATTTGTCAAAGACAATTTTTAAAACAAATTTACTGTAAGATTTATTTCGTGCTTGCTACGTTCCAGGCACTATTCTAAATGCTTTACACGGTGTCTCATCTAACTCCCACACAACTGCATGTGATAGAGACTCCTTTATTCTAATTTTACAGCCAGGAAAAATGAGGCACAGAGTGGTTATGTAACTTGCCCAAGGTCACACAGTGAAAAAGGAATTTAAAGGCAGGCTGTTCTGATTCCAGAGCCCAAGTTCTCTACCACACTGCATGGATAGATAGGCACAGAGTTAGTATTGGATCAATGCCTGTTTTCTTATATAGTCTCCACTATATAAGGAGATGGGAAAAGATTGACAATAACCAGGTATAATTGTATTAAAACTTCTATGATGTCAGGAGACTTGCCTGCCGTTTGCTATTCATTCCATAGTAGATACAAGTAAAAAAAAAGTGTAGGGTATTTAAGTTTCCACTGAGAAGTCCAAGTGGGAAGAATCTGTGTAAAGAAAATCTTTACTGTAATTAAGAGAAAACTTTAGAGAGGTCAACCATCGATTTCACAGGAAAAAATTTTAACAGTTTGTAAAACTTAGGTTTGAAAGAAGCACTTATTCCCTACAGGGTTCTGCTAGTTATTCTCACCATTGGTAATATGTTGGTAGAATTTATATTTCATAGAATGTGTCAGTGTAATTCTGAGCCATTTGTTTGAAAATAGTTCTCTGTTTCATTGCATCTAGTTCCATAAAGAATAAAATCTTACTTTCATTACAATTAGGGCTATTTGAAATTTGGAATCTCTTTTACCAGTATCATTACTATTTGTCTTCCTGAGGGTCTAATGAAGGAGGTTTCTGTAACGTCACACCAAATTTTATTTTGATCAGGTTCGAAATCCTCAATCAAGGATTGGATTACAACATTTCACAATGAAATTGCATTTTTAAACAAGACAGTGCTATAAAATAAAAGAAGACTATGTCAAATGAAAAGAGAGTTAAGGGATAACAACCAAATATAACAGTACTGATTTGAACATGCCAAATATACAGAAGAATACTGAGTCATTGGGGAAATCTGAATGGGATCTTGGTTTTAGATGAAATAAAATTTTACTTAAATGGAAATGAATTTATTGGTTTTTAAAAAAGGTTAAATAATAATGGATATAATAGGATAACATTGTGATCAATTAAAATGAATATTTGCAAATACCCATGCACGTATGTGCTTAGAAAGGGACCTGGAAAACTGTGTAGGAGAATGCTACAGTGGTGATCTCTGGGTGGTAGGAATATGATTTTAAAAAAATTTTTGCCTGCCTATATTTTCTAATATTCAACAAAGCACATGTGGTATTTAAAGGTTATTGAAACTAGAATGAAGTAGCCTTTAAGGAGAGTACTTCATATTATCCATTTGATGGAAAGTGAGACTGGATTCCTAAAAATATAACTTCTCTCCATCTCTCATCTTTGCTTCTTAAAAGCATGTCATATGCTTTTAAGTTATATAGTTTATGTTATATAGTTTCCCTCATTATAGTGACTAAAATAGTATATATTTACTCACCTTGAGTAATAAAATTTTCACATTCAGTTAAAATTTTTGATTAAAGCATTAATGATCCAACTTCTGTGTTAAGATTTCTCAATTATAGTGTCGATACACATTTGTTAATATAATTCAATTTCAAGATATGAATCCAAAGAGAAAATATGAAATGTGAAATTTTATCATGCAGCTTTATCTAAGTTCATCAGATAAAAGTCTTCTATCAGCTATTTACAGTCATTGTCAAGACCACAGATTTTGAAGTCATTGTCCTGGTTTTGCATTCTGGCATTGCCATATATGAACTAGTGCACTTAACTTCTGTTTCTTCATGTATAACCTGAGAGTAATAATATCCACCTTATATTGGTGATGGGGCTTAAATGAAATATATCAGAGCTGCGGCTGGCACACCACAAGCACAGCGTCACCATGATGGAGGGAGGGGAGGAAGGGAAGAAGACAACAAGGAAACCACTTTGCTTTGTTTCAACAGGGATGTAAAATATCACATTCCATCTACAACTGAGTATTGTCATTGTCAATACTACTGTCATTGCCATCAAACATTTATTAAGATCATTCCATGGGATGCTTTGAACTGAATGGCAAGGATAGTTCCTGACTTCTAGAGTCTAAGAGACCATTAACACAAACAAATAGAAAATATACAAAAGCTGGGCCGGCCTGGTGGCGCACTGGAGAGTGCGCCGCTTGGGAGCGCGGCGGCGTTCCCTCCGAGGGTTCGGATCCCATGTGGAGACCGGTTCCCGCTCACAGGCTGAGCGCAGAGCGGGCGCAACACCGAGGGTTGCGATCCCGTTGCCGGTCAGTAAAAAAGACAAAAAGGAAAAAATATATATATATATACAAAAGCAAATGAGCACACCCTATGGAAAGAAGTATTTAATTATCTTACTCCAGCATTAGGAATACAATGAATGAGAAAATTGTGGGAATTCAATGTTTATAGGGAGACATGGGTTTTTTTTACAGGCCAAGGATGTCTTTGTAGAAAAGCTGGGATTTCTTGGACTCAGTGGAAACTGAGAAAGCTTCACCAAAGCAATGGGCGGGAATAACCACTCTGTGATCTAAGCTGGGAACTGGCAGGAAAGCAGTGTCCTGGATGGGATGCATAGGTTGCACAGAAACAAGATTATGAAAATGAGAATCAGAGTGAAAGGAAAGAGATGGAAGAACCAGGGGAACTGCTACAAAGAGGAAACATGTATGAGAAAACTACAAGTGTTCTTGCATGCGGTTGTGTTGGAGCTGCAGGGTGGTTAAGAACATGGACTTGGGCTAGTGTGCCTAGGTTCACATTTCTAGTTGGCACTCACTAGCTATGTAATTTTAGTCAAGTTACATATCATCTGTGTCCCTTAGTTTCCTCATCTGTACGTCAGAAAACAACAGTGCTGTTATCAGGGTCTGTGAGTTACTATTCGTAGAGCTGTTAGTGCTTACACAGAGAGAGCACTCACAATTTTGGGTAAATATGGGACACTGGTACTATTCCTGCACCAGGCATGGAGGTGGTCATGGTCTTGTTTTATCTTAGCCAAGTTTAGTTTGGGTGGAGATATTATAAACGCTTTAAAATCCTGTTTCACACAGTATGTTACATGAAGGGGTCCATGTGGGAAACAGGCTCACAAAGAAAAAGCAGTAATTAAAAATAAGAGGATGAATGTGGATTAACCTCTGCTTGTGAAATAGCTCATTTCCTCAAATTTAGAATTACCCCACCAGAGAGAAGTGGAACGGAATTATCTATAACAGCCAATTCTGGCTAAGGCCACTTTAACTGATCATTTTCTCCATCTCTCACTTTTGAAAATATGGGAAGATACTAAGAATCGAGGAAAAAGAACCCCGAACAACATCCATTTTCTTCTGTCAGTATCATCCAGCTGGTCCGTTCTTCAACCTGTCGGCATTAACTGTTCTCTCCTTTCAGAATGTAGCACAAAGCAGTGCCCACTCTATCCAAACACCCGAACCTCACACTGCACCCTTACCTGGGATTTAGGCATTCTCAGAGTGAGGCATTTCAGGTGCAACCACCTACTTTCCTACATCTTCCTATAATTGCGCTATAATTGTGCTCAGAGGGAAAGTTAAATGAGGTATAGATATTAATACATAATTCATCTCACATTTGATACAGTAATTGCACTTCATTCATCTCTGGAAGTTAAGAAATGTCATCTTTAACCAACACCAAAAAATGCTACATTGATTCAAATTGATTCAAGTTTCTCTAATAACCATTTTTTTATGGACTTCTAGAAAATCAGAAACAAAATGTAATGTTTGTTAACAGGGAGCACAGTTCTATCACTGTTAAAGATAATATAGAAGGGAGAACCAACCATGAAACCTGCAGATCCCCAAAAGCTAAATCTGAGTGGTGTAAACAGGAAAACTGGTGAGAAATACAAATTTTCATTTAACTACGTCAGTCACGTGACCACCTATTAGAGAAGATTTATACCAAGTTTTATAAGTTAGCTAAAACTGGTAAATAATATTAAGAATAGTTTAATAAGGTATTTATTTTGTAAGAAAATTTTACTAAAAGAAAAAAAAAACAAACACAAACAAATTCCAGTTTGACACCATTCCCAATTAATCCCTACTATGAAGTATTCACAAAATGAATACCACTGCATGGTGCTTTAAAACCACACCATGACATATGCTGATCTTATGGGTCATTCACACAAAAAGTGACAGGGGGTTGAAAAGACTCTGTCCTTTTGCTGCTTAAACAAAACACACCTCTGATGAGTTGGGAATAGAACAAAAGTCTGCCTTTACACTCCCTTCATGACAATGCCTCTTTGTTTCTAGACAGCCCTTGTAATAATCAGCAGCAGTCACTTCAAAAATAACTGAGTGACTCTGAAGCTGTTGGCACTCACTTTATTTACTCCAGTGACTGCGGGCTCGATCAAAGGGCTAAGGTTTGATGTGAGTTTGTTAAATCGGAGCCTCCTGTGGAATGAATGATAGCAGACCTGACTGGATCAAAGCTTTCTTCCCCGAGAAGTACCTTAATAGTTAAAGGTAGGAAATGTTTTCCCAAGTCATTTTTACTTTGGGAAATTTGTCATTCTCCCTGGAAACGGCTCCATGCCGAAACATGCCTGTACAACTCAGTCTGAGAGCGCATCTTCACATCCTTGCTCCCTCTCACAAGGGTGCAAATGATGCATTCATTTTCATGGTTTTCTATAACCCAAAGCCATTATTTTCTCCCTTTGTTTCTGAAAACTTCAGGGTGATCTGGCAATATAAGCCAGCCAGCCTTCCAAGCTGACGGTACTGGCTATTGGCACTAGCTTCCACTCTTATCCCATTCTTGTAGAGGATGGGAAGGTTAAAAACTGCATTTCTAGACTTCCTAGCAGCCAGGATTCTGGATGCAATACCTACTGTACCAATGAGACACCCTCATTTGAGTTTTGGCTGTCAAGATAGGTAGCTGCGACCTCAGTAACTGGATTCCATATTCCAGTTCCAGCCACCAGTTTCAAGTGTGCAAGCCAACTAAAGCAGGGGGGAGTGGTGGGTCACAGTAGCTTCCTGACCTCTGGGTTGCAATCATGGTAATTTGACCTTGAAATCAATAGTCCAGATGGTTTCTTCTCCTCTAGCACTTTCAACGATTTTGTAAGCATCTAATTCTGTGTATTAAATTTTTCTGTTTAAAATATCTAGAGTTCACTGAACACAGATACATCTTTCCTGAGTTAGAGTTGGATAAGACCTAACCCATAGTGCTCATGTTATGGAAAGTAAAAAATACCGAACAGTAAGGAAATTCAGGGTCCAGCCTATAAGGTGAAAGACATGGAAAACAATTTAGAAAGACAATGGGGGAGGAAGTGAAGGAGGAGCAAGTTGAAGGGGAGGAGGAGAAAGAAAAGGAATCAAATGACTTGATGTCCAAGTTGATAATTTTTTTGATGCAAATCCTCAATTATTGCCAATAGATGTTTTCAATCTATCTATTCCCAAACATGTTCCTGTCCAAATGTATCTAATTTCTTGATTAGATGAGGAGAAATTAACCCAAGAAATATTATTAAATTAGATATGCATCTATATGCAGTTTGCCAAATATCAGAAGATGGCCTGTTTGTCACGTAGCACAATCTAATACATGGGTAATGAAATGAATTAATCCCCCAGAGTCAACTTGCCACTTTTTTCCTGAACAGAGATAAGCCTGTATAACTTACAATTCACAGAAATTTATAGTATACAAACTACATACTGTAACTCATTTCTTCTTCAACACACTCTTGAGAAAAAGAAGGGTAGAAGTGATTTTACTCCTGCTTTATAGTTGAAGAAACTGACCTTCAAGAAGACCCTGTGTTATTGGGTTACAGAGGCATGAGTTAAACACTTATCTACCCCTTCCCCAGTCCTAGGTGCTTTCCATTACCCTATACTATCTCCTATCTACTCTTGTTTGACTGTCACACCATGTGCGACAGGTAGGGCAAGTACCGCTCCCCTTCCCATTTCTTACATTGAATCTTATTGACGCCAGCAGAAAACAATAAACTCAAAGTCACTGCCCTTGCCCAACCTTATGACTAACTGTAGATACCATTGGACTTCAGAGATGCAGCTAAAAGAATAAAAAGCATTTTGTTTTAGAGAAAATGTTGGGAAAGCGAGGCACTAAGGTGAAACTAAAGGGGAAATTGGTGTTAATAAGAGAGTTGACCATTGGACAATCGTTAGGATGAGTTTACTGCTAGCAGTAGTGAGCACTTTGGAAGGAAGTAAACAGTTGTGGCAGGAAGAAGAACTGAAAGGAAAGGGTCAGAAATAAGATTCTTGAGAAAGAAAATAATAGAAACCAGAACCAAAACCCCAGCTGCAGATGCTGATTCTAGGCAAATGCTACATTGTTGGAACATGGAGAGCCCTGCAACAAGTCATTTGGTTCTCATCAAAAGACTTCAGTTCCAGCTAAAATCCCTTTTAATCCATAGGCAGGGATTACAGCTAGGTCAAACACCGAGTTCCATTTATCTGTAAAGTCTTGGCCCAACAAAAAAACAACATAAAAGCCAGTTTGCTTCAGTCGGGCAGAACTAGTGGAAATGTTGGCAGAGCAGTGGTTGAACAAGGCCTGACAACAAGATGGGGACTGAGCTAAATGCTGCGGAATTTGAAAATATAATGACCACTTTTTAGCAGCGGAAGTGCAGATTATTCCTAAATCACCTAGACATTTTTAGTAGTGGTATTGATATACGCAGTTGTCTGGAGCTTAATAACACAGTTTACTTGTTTCTCTTGTTTCTAAAGTTGATATTTCCTGCCCTCCTGGAAAATGGCAAAAATGTTGGTATTGCCTAAAAACATATTTACATGATGAACTTTTGCAGTTCATGCTTAAAATTCACATGTATCCCTAGCCACTAAGAGGTCTCCACAAACCACATGTTTAGAAGACTGAAATCAGAAACATACCTACATGGACCAATAATATTCGTTTTTTTGCACACTATCAATAGCATAAAGAACTGTAAATTTTCAGACATGTAGTGTTGCTGGGTACAAGTGTTATTGATGCAAGTTTTTGCAAGTCTGTTCAAGCTATGAAGAAATATTCTTTTTTAAAATTAAGGTTAACACTGTCCTGGAAAATCATTTGCAAAAAGAAGTAAACCTTGCTCAAATGTTAGATCCCATTATTAACCCAGAAATAAAAGACAAATATAAAGCCCTGTAGCTACTTATTTCCTCTCCAGTGCCTGATACTAAAAGACCCTTCTCTTTCAGCCAGTTTTCTGGGCTACGTCTTGGCAGATATAATTAGGAACAAGATGGGGCAGAGCCTATAGACTCCTGCCTTCTGTATTCTCCATAGCAGAACATTAAAGTATAGTTTGAACAGTCAATGGAAGCAGTTTGTGCCATGCATTTTGATCTCCTCAGACCAGTATTTCTGCCCACTCCATCTTGTTATATTAGCTTCTCTGAAGAAGACTTAGAATGAAGTCCAATGCTCAAGGCTACAATTTCATTTTGGGTTTAAATCTGTTACTTTAGGTAAAATGTACAGAGAACATTATCACCCTGGGCTTAGGACACATTAACAGGTAATGAATAGTACTTAAATCAGGGGTTAAACACACTGCATTAGCAACTCATCAGAAAAAAGGAACCACTCTAGGTATTTCAAAAAGAAGAATTTAATAGAGTAATTGATTGGTTACACAGGTGTTGGAAGTGCTTAAGGAGCCAAAGAGAACAAGGTAAAGTCATTCAAAGATTAGTAACTGTAGGAAACTACTGCTACCCTGGGTTGGGGAGCAGAAGCTTTACCCAGAGACTGTGGTGCTGTGCTGCAAGTTCCTGGCTGCATGCCACTGCCTGGCTCTGTGAGCTTGCTGTAGGCCAGGAGCCTGCTGCTGAAAGCTCTGCTGCCCAGACCCTTCCTCACCTCCATGGCCAAGGCCAACATTGCTGTTACTGCTATTGCACTGTTGGAAGTCCTCCAGAAACTGAATGCTTCCCATCTCTTTACCTCCCATTCACCTAACAGTGCCTCTCATTAGCAGAACCTAATGGAAAGCCAGCTGACAACAGAATGTGAGAAATATAGTCTTAGAATGTGGAGACCTAGCAGAGCACAGAACGGCTGAGAGCAAATAGACCATAACAGCATGCAGAGTTAAAAAAAAAAAAAAAATAGAAGAAAGGAAGGCCCTTTAAAAATGAGTTGGGCATAAAATCTAAAAGCAGTCTTGAAAGTATTTAAAGCTAAAATGTAACAGACACAAAGAATAACTGTGTATTATAATGATGAATAAGCTAACTATACTGATCTAACCACCACACATTCTACACGATTATTGAAAATCAACGTTGTATCCCATATGTATGTATAATAAAAAAATAAAAAAATAAAATCAGAAATAATACAAGGAAAAAATGTAAATCTATTCTACATTTTTTACCAGGTTTTTGGCAACATCTTCTAACTTAATCAGTGCTTACATATTGGGATGTATTTTGAAGCCACTGGTTCTTCTCACTTATGTAATGTCTCTTTACTGTTCCAAATTCTTAAATATTTTTTTAAAAGGTATATGCCAGTAATCCTGTATCTATGCATTTCCCTCTCCTGTTCTTCAAAGTTATAGGTAAACCTACAGTTCTTCTGAAGGTGAGCAGTTATAGCTCTATCTTGAGTTAGTTATCTAATCATAATCTCTGACCTTGCAAAATCATAAAGCATCACATTGTATATGTACAACTTTAAAATTAAATGTAGATGCATATTTAGATTATTCTTTCACTATTCATAGAGTGCATAAAATTGCAAAAGACACATTTCACGTATATGCAAAACCATAACAGTCAACTTACTGAAAACTGAATCTGTGATCACACTGACAAATACAGAAAACAAGAGTATTGCTTGTACTCAGGTGCTCTATGTTGCATTGGACAACATAAAATGTAATTTAAAAAAACTCACCTTCAGTTAAATAAACTTCCATTGTGAACACTTAAAATATAAAATAATTACCACTGGGTAATTACATTAAATGATTTATGAAAATAGAGATTGTTCCTTTTGAATTTTTTTTTACAAATAATCTTATTATTTGTATGATCTTATAAGGAGTATACTTTGTCATTGTCATGAGCTGCTAATTCTCAGCAGTTTGAGAGGATCAGCAGTTTGAGAGGAATAATATTAAATATATAGAACTGAAACTCTAAGTCCCTCTTTTTTTATGACTCGGGTTTTAGATTGTTTTTTGTTTTTTTTTTTTTGAAGTACTTGACATATATACCTTATCCAAATTTTAAGATCAGAGACTTTTCAATCAGCTGTGAATCAATTAATTTGCACATTGTAGACCTGAGATAAGTATTTTGTGACTCAATTAATTTGCCTCATCACCAATAACTCATTAAAGGTAAAATGCTAATTAATGTGCATTTTTAAACTATAAGATCCATTTTAGGTGAACAGGGTTGCCTGTAAGTCAATGCTGATATTGGAGATGAAGTGAAAAGTTGCAATCCACACCTAGTTTGTGCATCAAGATGAAATGAAACCATAAAGGAAAAACATTGGGGAGGCTCTGCAGCAAAATGACAGAGGCACAGTGAAGAGGCTGGGTCACTGATCACAGCTAATAAGACAAGGTAGAAGAAGCATTACACACCTCGTTTCCTTTCCCTTTAGCATTCATTCACTATAGACCAGATGATGAAAACAAGGAATAGGGTTACCAAGCAACTTGTACTTTATAAACTAAGTTTATAATATGGAAATAAAATTGTAATATAGGAATTAAAGAATTGAACAGTTAGGCAACCAAGCCTCTCATGTCTTTTAATCAAAGCAGTGGAGCAGCATTGATGGGTTGGCGAGGCAAGATGGTAGGAAGGAAACAGGCATTAACTGAGCTCATTCTGTGTGAGGGACCTGGGCCAGGTACTTTGCATACATGATCTCATTAGATTACCCCAATAATCTTGAATAGAGTTACCATCCCCATTTTACAGGTGAGGACATTGAGCCTAACAGAATTTAAATTACTTGTCTATAGGGTACTCATAAATAGCAGATATGGGATTAGAACCTGGGCCTACATGTCTCGGGGCTCTTGCTCTTCCTTATACTATTGGTATCACCTCTAGGTACTCTTGACAGCTACAATTTGTGGCAAGTGAGAATGTAGTAACTCAAGTAGGGACTAGCAGAATCTCAATTCTGAGAGACAGTGACAATGATAATCCTCGTTTCTCATAAGGTGAGGACAAATTCAACACATATTTTGGGTGCCCGCATTATTTACCACAACTTGACTTGGTGCAAGGTTTCAGGGAGACAAACAATAGGTCTGCCTATGCTCTGACTGATGCTCCTCCCGCTCCACGTTTCTTTTACTTCAACATCCATTTGTACACATATGACACCAACTCTGGTCTTAGTCTATGCCGGAGAAGTACGTCAACTGGTATATGGAAAAGTCAGAGCTGTTCATCTCTCCTCCACCTCTCTCTTTGATTAGCTTTGCCATTCCTGAGAATGGTATTACCATTCCCCAAGTAAGCAAGACAGCCTTACCATTTCCCTTGGCCTCGCTAAACTTTACAGATGTCTTGTGACTGTAGGTCTGTGAACCTCCCTTTTCTTAGAGCACTTACTTTAGAAAACTTTTGATTGTAAATTCCTTTTTGCTCCTTTGAGATGTAAATCTTCTACAACTCAGGAATGTCTTTCTCAAAGACATAGGAGCATCCTTTTGAAATGTAGTCATCAAAAATATAAGGCCTGTATCTCCCAGTCTCTGTGGAAGGGTAAGAGCCTAACTTCAGTAAGCACCAATTAGCAAACACATATGGCCTAATTACATCAACTAACTTCTCCCCACCACCACCCCGGTGTTGTCTCCAGTACTTTCCTGCTAGCTTCCCCTAGAGCTTAAAAACTCTCTGCCTTTTGGTTCAGTGAAGTTGAATTCAATCTCTCTTACCTATTGCAATAGTCTTGAATAAAGTCCTTCTTGCCTGTTTAACTGGTCTAGTACAATTTTTATTTTACACAAGCAAGTCTCAGATCAAGAGCCAGCCAACTGTAAAAGCACTATTAAATAAGATTTTAAGACAAATTAAACTGGAAAAATATTTGAAATAGATATGACGACACAGAGTTATCCACTTTGTAAAGAACTTTTACAAATCAAAAAGAAAAAGTATCAACAGGCATTTCACAAAAATGACACAAATAAAAGATAAAAGAAATATCAATAAAATGCAAAAGAAAGAAAAAGATACACATGGCAATTAACATATGAAAAAGTTAAGTCTATCTGGTAAACAAAAAATGTAAACTAAAACAATAAACATCAGTTTGTCATTAGGTACAAAACACTTTTAAAATGGGCATGCCCTCTGTCCCACAAACTATACTTCTAGGAATGCATCCTAAGGAAATAATGTGTATATATAAACAAAGGTTCTAGGTACAAGGATGATTACTACACAGCTGTGTGAAAACTGTCAACTTAAATGTGTCAATAAAGCAACAGTAAAATAAAATTTATCCCTAGATTGAGATACAGTACAGCCATTAAAATTGATGTCTGACGTAAGAAGTATCCATGCCCTACTCTGTTCTTTTTTCACATTCATTTACTTTTTTTTAGATTTTTAAATTTATTTACTTTTATTTTATCATTAAATAATGTAAATATTTTTTGTGTCTCTTTACCAATTTTTCCCTAACCCTCTCTACCTCCCCCTTTCCCACCTCTAGTGGCCTCCAGTTCTGTTCTCTCCTTTTGAAAGTTCAAGGAATTATTGTGATTGTTGTATCTTTCTTTCCTCTTTATTTTTCAGTTCTGACTTCTGAGTGAGGACATGCAGTATTTCTCTTTCGGTGTGTAGCTTAAATCACTTAATTAATTTTCTCTGACTTCATCCATGTTGCTATGAATGGCAGAATTTCATTCTTTTTTATATACTATACAGAGTAGTATTCCATTATCCATATATACCACATTTTCCTCATACAGTTGTATATCAGTGGACACTTAGGTTGGTACCAACTCTTAGATATTGTGAATAGAGCTGCAATAAATAAGGTAGTATAGGTATCCCTTTGACATGATGATTTCCATTCCTTTGGGTATATACCCAGCAGTGGGATTGCTGCATCATATGGCAGTTCTATCTGTGGTTGTCTGAGGAACTGCCATACTATTTTCCTAAATGGCTGCACTAATATACAGACCCACCAACAGCGCAGGAGGGTTCCCATTTCTCTACATCCTCACCAGCATTTGTTATTTTCTGTCTTTTTGATACTGGCCAGTCTAACTGTCATGAGAAAATATTTCAGTGTGGTTTTGATTTACATTTTCCTGATTCTGAGTGATGTTGAGCATTTTTTCATGTGTCTGTTGGTCATTTATATATCTTCTTTGGGGAAAGGCCTATTCAGCTCCTTGGCCCATTTTTTTTTTTTCGTTAAATTTTTATTTTGTCAATATACACTGTATATGATTATTATGG
>NW_007733534.1:0-34131 GCF_000696425.1 Galeopterus variegatus
AGGGAGGCTTTGGTGATGGGACATAATAACTAACTACATTGTATATTGACAAAATAAAAATTAAAAAAAAAAAAAAGCTTAATGTTAAATATGTATAAACACAGCTTTAAGAATTCTACCCTTTTGTGATTTATCAAAATAAAACCACCTCCAAATACAGCCAGCTAACCAAAAAATGAATAAAAATAAAAACTTAGGAATGGAAAAATCCTGGCCAAGGGACTGGTAGTAAGTCCATAATCCATTTAAATAAAGATTAAACAACTATGGGAATTATGGATACAGAAAAGAATGTTAAGTATTATAAACTTTAAAGAGGTAAGAGAACATAACTAATAAAATTAGAAGGAATGTGGAGGGGAGGTTGGGAAGCAAGTACGAACCCATGTGAATTTCCTTATTGGCAAAGTGTCACAGATATCACAAAAACTGAAATGTAATTATAAACATACAAGCATAATAATTTCAATCTATTAAAGTGATTCAGATATTTTAACTTTAAAGAGATTTATAAAGTGATAATATTTGGGTGGCCAGTTGGCTCAGTTTGTAAGAGTGTGGCCTTGTAACGGCAAGGTCAAGGGTTCAGTTCTCCATACTGGTCAGCTGCCAAAAAAAACCCCCCAAAACAAAAGACAAACAAAAAACAAAAAAAGAGTTAATATAGTGAAGAAACATTTATATTTATCCAAAACTTAGAAATTCCTCAGTTCTACATGAGCTTCCTACAGAAGACTGAATACTATATTTTTAAAAGCAAGCATTATTTGATCTAATCTTTCTAAAACTATATCAATCTAGGCAGACAAAAAAATATTGGGAATGATGTTCACCAAATGATAATGATGGTTATTTCGGGGTGATAGAATGAACATACTGTAATTTAAAAAGAAATCCTTCTGTGTAACTTTCTGTACTACATGATTTTTTTAAATGGTGAGTATATATCATTACACAAAAAAGCGTCTTTTAATAAAGAAAAAATCTTATCCATATGTGACTGTTTGTTACACACAATTTATATTCTAAAGAGTTTTCATAATTTATGACCTCGAAAAATCCTTGACAAAAACTTAAAGGAGAAATTTACCCATCTCATAAGAACAGAAAGCATACCAAGATTTATTATTTTCATTGTAACATGTATGGCTTAAACATATATGAAAAATTAACCCTGCTTCCTATTTGAAAAACCAGGGCAGCAGAAAAAGACCAGGCAGTGTCAAGCCAGAGGCTTGAGTCCTGAGTCCTAAGAGGCAGGTAGAGAGAAGTTAAGGCATATGATAATATAGTTTTACTTCTTTAAACTACTGCAGAATTTGGCTGTCAAATCACATTTCATTCCCTTAGCTTCTGCCTTCATTGCTATAACTCTCACTTGCACCACACTCAACTATACTTCCTTCAGTTTTGTTTTCCTCCTTTATACAGTCTGAGATCTGTTATAGCACTGATTCCAACCTTGGCTGCCATTGGAATTCAGTAGGAATCTTTAAAACGTACTGATAACTGGCTCCTAGCCCCCGATATTTTAATTTAAGTGATGTTGATACAGCCTGAGCAACGGGATTTTTCAAAGCTCTCCAGGTGATTCTAATGTGCAACCAAGGTTGGGAACTACTGTGTAATAGCCTCCTTTGTCCTTTTTTCAGCTTTCTCTGACTCCCTTGAGGGCTATCCTCCAGTTCTTTGTGCTCACTTTCATCCACAGGGAATAGAAGAGATGATAAATGACGACATATCCATAGTACCACCACATAAAATATACAAAATCTCAGTCCAAGGACAACAGCAACATCTAGTACTCATGCACCTTAAGTTTTGCAGCACAGCCAAATCCAAGAATATAAAGCCTTTTGTGAGAACAAAGAGGCCACATGCTCCTCATAATATCTTCAGGAGTCTTATACTCCTGGGAACACTAAAAAGTGATTAAAATCCAGTTGAATTAAACTCAGGTGGCTAAAAGAACAGTGGAAACAATTAATTCCTAGTCTCTAACCAGAACAGGATTTAAAATGTCTAATAGTCATTCTCTTACCTCTCGTTGCTGCTGGTTCAAATTATGTGAATTTCTCTGGCAAAGAGCAATTGTTTCTACCATGGTATCTTCAATATCCTTTAATGAGGGATCCTCTTTGGTATCTAGATTCAGAAAAAGTACAAACATCACCTAAGGATATATTACCAATAATCTCAGAGTTTCTGTGAAAAATCAAATTCTTTTTCTTCTTTGTGTAGCCTTAGTTTTCTATCATCTAATCATCCATAAGACCTGATACCAAGGTTTGGGAGATTAAAAACCAGACAATTCTGTGCAATAGGAGTTTTCCATTTAAATGTTTAATATTCACAGTACATATAAAGCACATCATACTTAGCATTTCAATATGCTTTAGCTATGAAAAATCCCCAATCATCTGTTTGTGGATTAGTTATGAGAGAGATTACTCTTCATCTTTCTTGCTCTACATCTTTTCCTCTGCCTATTTCTTAGATGTAGGTATTTCCCCACGATACTATTTTAGGCCCTTTTCTCTTCTCATTTTTCAATGATTTCAGCCACTCTTTTAGTTTCAACTCTCGTGTCTTTCCTAATAACTTTAAAATATACATCTCCAGACTTTATTACATTCATAATCTGCAGATTAAATTTTCTAATGAACCTAGGACATCTATCTCCACATGGATGTTCTGGCAAGCATTTTGAACTTGATATGTGCAAAATCCAACTTATTTTTCTCATTTCAAACCTGTTCCTTTCCCTACATTTCCAAACTAAGTTAATAAAACAATCATCTTTAAGTCAACCAGTGTGGAGGGTATTAACATTAATAAAGCACATGTATTTTACAGGGCCTAACTTTTTAGAATTGCACATAGAAATGTTAAGGTTGGGAAAGACAGAAAACTTTCGCTGGGTTAGATAAAGAATTGTAACACAGCAAAATTGCTGGCTCTAAGGGCAGATGTCATTAGTATAGCTAAACCTAATGATTGTTGCCATGACAATTATCTTACTGTTCCTTTTGTAACCACCTATGTTCCTTTTCTGTAACTTTCTTGCCTGGAGAATAAATACTGAGAGAAAACCCTAGTTCGGGGTTATTTCCCAAGGAATGCTTCTCTCTTGAGGGTTCCTGGGAATTAACCCCTTCAGGGCCTCTCAGTAGTCAGAAGAAATGGACTTTGAGTAGTCCTTTGCATCTCTGTCACCCTGGGGGTGAGGTGACAAACCAGTTTATAAATCTTCATCATTGATGCTTTCCTCTCCTTCACACTACACATTCAAGTAAATAGTTAATTTTGTTAATTCTCCTCTGTATTCTCATATGCCCACTACTTTTACTCTGGTGAAGCTCTTCATCACCTCATCTGTGCTATAAAAACAGCCTTAAATTGAACTTTTGACTTCCAAATCTTGCTTATCTCATTCACTTTTATACTGTCACTAGGGTTTTCTTAAACGTGCGTTCAAACAGATCACTCCCCTCCATAAAAACCATCAAAGATTCTCAATTCTTAAAAATAGAGTGTGAGGAAGCCTCTGACCCTTAAACAGAGTAAAGATTCAGGCTCATCTCACCTATGTCACCAGATTATTTCATACTCTCTGAGGTTACTAGCGAGGCACTTCCATGCTCACATAGTCCTCAGCCTAGGAGGTCATTTCCCTGCTGTTGTCTATCAAACTCCTATTCACCGTTCCAGTCTTACTTCAAAGGTCACGTCCACTACAAAACTCTCCCTGATTAATGGGTTATAAACAGTCCCCTAATTTTCCACACTCCTTTTGTTATTGTATCTTTTATAACACTCCACTCTAGTTGCATTCAAAGTTTTTATTTACATATCTGTCTCTTTCATGAGACTGTAGTTCTTTAGGGGAAGGGTGGCTGTGTTTTAGTCATCTGTGTATAACCATAGGAATTAAACATAATGTCTTGCAATTAGCAAATCCTCCAAAATTCTTAAGCATTCTGTCAAAACTGAATCTGAAAGTAGATGGCAGACATGAGACTATTATTGGAAAACTTATCATCACTGGAATTCAAAAAACTGGCTTTCTAGAAATACCACAGGCAAATCATTGCAGTGATTTTAAGGAAATACTCTTATTTTTCCCTCAGTCTTCCATGTATTGTCTGCAAAAATTATTCTTATAACACCAAATTTAAAAAGAAAAATGTCACAAAATGCCACAAGCCTGACATAACCAAACTGATCGAACATATACTGACAGTCCAAAAAAAAATTGTCTAGCTGGACTATGAATTCGAAAAGACAATCAAATGATTACTAAGCTTCCAAAAAGATTTAATATAATACCAGATGATCAAGGTACAACACAGACCCTATTGTCTAGGACTTAACCATCAAAAAATATCAGGGTACTTCAAAAAATTCATGGAAAGATTCATATTATCTTTTAATTGTATTTTCCATGAACTTTTTGAAGTACCTGTGTATAGATAAATAATCTACCAAGGATTATAGGGTAAAGGTGTATTAGGTGTGGACCAAGGGGTCCAAGAACTGTGTTTTGAGGTAGGATAATCTAAAAATCACCTATCAAGAAATTTCCTGATCTTCGGAAAGTTTATTTTGAAAATATCACGGAATATGAAATCAAACAACCTGATTAAAAAATGAGTAAAGAACCTGAATAGACATTTCTCCAAAGAAGATAAACAAATTGCCAAAAAGCACATGAAAAGATGCTTGATATCACAAATCATTAGAGAAATGCAAATCAAAACCACAATGAGCTACCACCTCACACCCATTAGGATGGTTACTATCAAAAAAAAGAAAAGAATTGCTGGCAAGGAAAAAAATGGAACCCTTGTGCATTGTTGGTGGGAATGTAAAATGATGTAGCCACTATTGACAAGAGTATGGCAGCTGGCAGTTTGTCAACAAATTAAAAATAAAATTACTACTTGAGACAAGCAGTCCCACTTCTGGGGCATATACCCAGAAGAATTCAGAGCAGGATCTTGAAGAGATATTGTACACCCATATTCATAGGAGGCTTATTTGCAATAGCCAAAATGTGGAAGCAACCCAAGAATCCATCAGAGAATGAATAGATAAACAAAATGTTGTATATACAGACAATGGAATATTATTCAGCTTTAAATAGGAGGGAAATGCTGACATGCGCTACAACATTTATGAACCTTATGCTAAGTGAAATAAGCCAGTCACAAAAGGACAAGCACTTTAGATTTCACTCACATGAGGTACTTAATCAAATTCAGACAAAGAATTGTGGAAAGAGAAAACAGAATGACAGAAAGTAGAATGGTGGTTGTCAGGGACTGGGGGAAAGGGGAAATGGAGAGTTGTTGCTTAATGGGTACAGATTTTCTGTTTGGGGAGATGAAAAACTTTGGAGATGGATGCTCGTGATGTATGACAATGAAAATATACTTAATACCACTCAACTGTACACTTAAAAATGGTTAACATGGTCAATTTTACATTATGTATATTTTACCACAATTAAAAAAAAAATAACTTTTTTAAATGTCAAGGAACATGACAGAAATTTTATAACTATCTGTGACAAAACATTCAAGTTTTACTACTTTAGGCTAAAATTGTATAAATTCAGTATAGAAACATTGGCTGTTACTTATGGTTAGAAGCCCTGATTTGCTGCTGTTCAGCACATTACAGTAATTTTTAGGATGTTAGTTATGTACCTCATTTACACATAACCAAAACATAAGTACAGAAATATAACCAAAAAGATAATCAACAGCAGTGAACGGTACCTAATTTTTTGTACATTTAACTCCACTGACAATTAGCATTACACAGCCACAATAGTTTACATGATTTCCTGTTACGAACCCTCAATAACTAGCTAAAATTTGGATTTATGTTAAAGTGGATAAATAGCAATTATGCAGATGGACCAATGTAAGTACTATTTAGTAAATGCAGTTTATTAAAAAACTTCTTTTAAAACATGGGGTACACAGAGGAAAAAAATTATAAATTACACTCAAGAACTTACTTTCACCTTGACGTGTTATCTCTTGAAGTTTGCTTTGTAATCTCTAGGAGGTAAAAAGAATACAGGAGGTAAAAGAAACACTTCATATTTCTATCCACCAAATATTTGAATTAATATGTTTTAAAGGTAAAACCCCAAGAAACAACAAGGTGATTAAGAATGGTCTCTCTCTGTCATTCAGAACTGAATACTTACATATATAGAAAGCATAGCTATCAGCATGGGAAGGGACTCAAAAGATCAAGTATCACTTACTCTGTCCCACCTCCTCTTCTATTACACCACCACATACTCATCACTGATATTCTTTAGGCACAGTCATGAGGATTAGAATTTATCTGTGCTTTGGATAGGGAATAAAATTCACACTGGTTCTGAGAAAAAGAGGTAGGTTGGGTGGGAATAAAAAGAACATGACAAATTCATCCCCACAGGATAGGGCACAGCTATAGGTGTGATATTGCCTAAATATGTGGTTGCAGTGTCCACTGCTCTACTGAAATCCAGATCCTCACACACCCTTAACTGACATTCCAAAGGCTTCTTAATGTACATTGAAGCCACCGCCAATATACACCTTCTACCCCAAATTTGCTCCTTTTCTTGAGGTCCCTTATAAACTAAATAATCTTATAAGCTAAAATCATCAACTACTCCCTCTCATTCACTTCATACCATGATCAATAGCAGTCTTTATGAAACAAACAACATCATGTCAGTTCCTTGCTTGAAAACCTTTTAGTTGAGCCATGTGACAAGAGGATCAATCATAATTCTTCAGTGTGTCATTCAAAAACTGTCAAATCTGGACCTAGCCTTCGTTTCTAGCCTGACCTCGCTATACATTGTACGACTGAGCCTAGTAAAGCTGCTGGCACTCTTCTAGCAGTTCATGCTCCTTTGTATTCCCAATCCCTTGCAAATGATGGCCTTATTCCCTAGGAGGGTCTCCTGCTTTTCCTTCTCCCATCCATGCCAGGAGTATTTCTACTTATTCCTTAAAACGGTTCATGGTATCTTCAACAAATAAATTGCAAGGGAAAAAAAAAGATGTATAAGGGTTATTTACAGATTAAAAGAGATTAAGAGCCTACACAAAGCCTCTGTGGGGTATTCTTCCTGGCCTGTTTTAGAATCATATGGCTAGACAGAAGCCAATATGAAGCATTTTTTGATATAAATAGAACATCTATATTCCTATCTAGATGACAATATTTTTAAAAACTGATATACCATTTCACACCCATCAGGATGGCTACTATAAAAAAAAAAGTTTAAAATAAGTGTTAGTGAGGATGTGGAGAAATTGGAATCTTTGTGTATTGCTGGTGGGGAAGTTAAATGGCATAGCTGCTATGAAAAACAGTATGGCAGTTCCTTAAAAATTTAGAAATAGAATTACTATTTGATCCAGCAACCCCACTTCCGGGTATATGCCAAGAACTGAAAGCAGAGACTCGAAAAGATATTTGTGCACTCACAATAGACAAAGGTGGAAGCAACCCAACTGTCCACTGAAGGATGAATGGGTAAACAAAATACAGTATATATTAGGTCGTATGAGAACCCTTTTGGCCGCGCCCCATCATGGCACTGGCTACCCTTCTCTTCCGCCTTCTCCTTCCCACCGGCGCCACAATACCTTCCCGCCGGCGCGAATCGCATGCCAATCAGCCCGGACTCCCTGCGCCCGGCCCCTTAGCAACGCAATCCATCCAATCCCTGAACGCCCTTTGTCCTCAGCAAACCTAGCAGCTCTCTTCTAACCCTATAAAAGCAGACGTGCCCGCTGAATAAAAAACCTCCGGCGAGCTGCCTTGTGTTTGTGTCTCATCCTTTAACTGGTGCTGAATTTTATTCCTTTCAGAATATACATATAATAAATATTATTCCGCCTTAAAAAGGAAGGAAATTCTGACATGTGCTATAACATGGAAGAACCTTAAAGACATGATGCTAAGTGAAATAAGCCAGATACAAAAGGACAAAAAGGCTAGCTAATGTTAAAAAGACTGAGAATAACAAATGCTGATGAAGATGCAGAGAAAGGGGAACCCTCCTACACTGTTGGTGGTACTGTAAAATGGTGTAGCCATTATGGAAAATGGTTTGGAGGTTCCTCAACTTCAGATACAACTCCCACATGACCCAGCTCTCCCACTGCTGGGTATATACCCAAAGGAATGGAAATCATCATTTGAAGGGATACCTATAATCCCAAGTTTATGCAGCGCTATTTACAATAGCCAAGAATTGGAACCAGCCTAAATGCCCACTATCGGATGAGTGGATAAGGAAAATGTGCTATATTTTTACAATGGAATACTACTCTGCTATAAAAAAGAATGAAATACTGCCATTTGAAGCAACATGGATGAACTTAGAGAAAATTATGTTAAGAGAAATTAGCCAAGCACAGAAAGAAATACCGCATGGTCTCACTTACACGTGGGAGCTAATAAAAATAAATAAACAAACAAATAAATGGGAAAAAAAAAAAAGCACAACAATCACAGTAATTCCTTGAACTTGTTAAGAGAAGAGAACCGAACTGATGTTGCCCGGGGTGGGAAAGGGAGAAATTAGTAAAGGGCCACAAAAATCAACTACATTGTATAATGATGAATTTTTAAAAATTAATTTTTTTAAAAAAGGACAAATACTGTATGATTCCAGTTATGTGAGGTACCTATATTAGCCAATCATAGAATCAGAAAGCAGAATGGTGGTTGCCAGGGACAGGGGTGGGAAAGACAGAGAATGTGGAATAATTTTTTAATGGGTCCAGAGTTTCAGGCTGGAATGTTGAAAATGTTCTGGAGATGGAGGGTGGTCATGGTTGCACAACAATGTAACTATACTTAATGCCACTGAACTGTACAGTTGTCCCTCAGTATCTGAGGGGGATTGGTTCCAGGATCCCCCTTGGATACCAAAATCCATGGACACTCAAGTCCCTCATATAAAACGGCATACTATTTGCATATAACCTATGGATGTCCTCCTGTATACTTTAAATCATCGCTAGATTACTTATAATACCCATTACATTGTAAATGTTATGTAAACAGTGTCATACTGTATTTTTTAATTTATATTATTTTTTATTGATATATTGTTAATTTTTATTTTTATTTTTGTCAAACACTCAGTTGAATCCTGGATGAAGAAGACATGGATACAGAGGGCCAACTGTACACTTAAAAATGGTTAAAATGATAAATTTTATGCTATATATTTTTAACAATTTTTTTTAATGGAAAGAAGATTTTTTTTAAAAAAAGTGATAGAACAACAAGTACTGGTGAGAAATGAGGAGAAAACCAGAACTCTTACACATTGTTTGTGGGAGTGTAAAATGGTACAACCACTTCAGACAGACGCTAACAATTTCTTATAAAACTGTTCTATGACCCAGCAATTCTGCTCCTTGGTATTTACTCAAGGGAAATGAAATAATTTGTGTACAAAAAGACTTGTACAAGAATGATCATTGCAGCATTATTCATCATAGCCAAAAACTAGAAATAGCCCAGGTGTCCATCAACAGGAGAATGGATAAACAATCTGTGGTATACTGGCACAATTACAGACTACTCAGCAATAAAAGGAATGAACTACTGATACATGCAATAACAGAGACAAATCCCAAAAACATTATGCTGAGTGAAAGAAGAATTACAAAAAAGAGGACCTACTGGATGGTGAAAAAAAAATCCCAGAAGTACAGTTTTCTCTGGCGGTGGGTAGGAGGGTGGAAAGACGGCAGTGAGCACTGACTGGGAACTAGAGTGAGAGAACTTGCTGGAGTCAAGGTAATGATCTCTATATTGTTAGAGACTTGGGTTACACTGTGTATGCATTTTTCAAAAACTCATCAAATGGTACATTTAAGATGTGTTTTTTTGTTATATGTAGATTTTACCTTTTAAAAAAAAGGACCACAAAGAAATATATTAAATTCTAGTCAATGATATGCATAATAAAAATATTCAGGGTTGTCTACAACTTACATTGAAACATAAAAAATTAAGATGGATAGAGAGATAGATGGAAATATGACAAAACAAATGTAGTAAAATGTTACCTGCAGCATTATTAAGAAGGCACCGTGAATATCTCCTTTCTTTTCCAACAGGTAAGCAGTAACTTCATGAAGCTGATACTTTTGAGTAATCTAGGAAAAAAGAGAAGATAAATATTTTTGCCCACAAATCTTATTTGTGGAGTAGGAAGATCTCATTGAGGATTTTAAAAAAGAACCCACGTGATAAATAACGAATTCATACTTTAGTAGTATGCTACTTTCCCACATAAGTTGCAAATATTTGATTTTCTAATCTTATACTGGCTCATCTGGCAGTTCTCATTAGAATAAATTCATTCATTTTTTCACTTATTTATTTAAAAAAAATTGTTACACACCTGAATGAGATATATCCCCCAGAGAAAAGATAACACATATATATAAACAGTAACAATATGAACTAAAAATTATTCAAGTGTAATTATACCCAAAATATTTAGAACAAAATGACAATTAAAATACAAATACAAAAATGACAAAAAAAATCAACTTGTGAGATCTTAATAAAAATTAATAAACTAAAAATTTCTAATTAGTAAAAAAAGAAATACCAGTTAAGCAAAGAAGATTAAAAAAAAGAAAAAAGTACAGAAAATGACAAAACAAACAATAGAGAAACAACAGAGAGGTTTAACAAACTCCAGTGCAGGTTCTCTGCAAAGATTAACAAAGTAAAAAAAACAAAAACAAACTTTCTTAGAAGTAAGAAAAAAACAGAGGCACAAATAATACATTAACAGGTTAATGAATCAAAGGAGAAAAACGTGATCTTCTCAATAAATACAGGAAAAGCATTTGGTAAAATGTAGCACCCATTCATGACAAAGATAAAAAACAAAACAAAACACTCTTACCCAAACTGGGAACAGAATTTTCTTAACTTAATGTAAGTTATCTATCAAAATCCTACAATAAATACCATATTTAAAGTAAAATATTAGGGCTGGCCCGTGGCTCACTTGGCAGAGCGTGGTGCTGACAACACCAAGTCAAGGGTTAAGATCCCCATACTGGTCATCTTTTAAAAAAAGATAAAAAATAATAATAATAAATAAAAAGTAAAGTAAAATATTAGATATATTCCCTTTTAAATCAAGAATACCACCAGAGAGCACACTATCACTGCTTCTATTCAACAATACGCTAGAGATCCTATACATTTCATAAGAGAAAGAAAAAAATTATAAAATTGAAATGAAAAAAACAAAACTGCCATTATTCTTAGAAAAAATTATTGTCACAAAAAATCTAGAAACTATTTGAACTAAAAAAGAATTCAGCTTGGTTGCTAGAAACAAAACAATGTTCAAAAATTAATAACTGCCCCTGCCACCCTGGGACCCCACCCGGGTCCTGAGACATGGAGCCAGGGTAAGCCAAACCCAGCTGCAACCAGGTAAAAAGCACACCAAAAACACAGTTTCCACGTGGGTAGCCCACCATAGCCACTGCAGTTGCCACGTCTGCCACAAAAGCAACTAGTTGCCATAGCAGTAGTCACAGCCACTGTGCAGATGGCATGCCAGACACTCAACTGCATTGACACAAAAAGAGTTACCAGCAGACACCAAAAAAAAAGAGAGAGAGAGAGAGATCCTCTGTCTCCACAAAGCACACTCCAGAGTAATAGAAGAAGCATCTGTTATATGATAATAGTGGGGGACCTAAACACATCTCTCTCAGTACTAGACAAATCATCTAGGCAACAAATCAACAGAGAAACAGGGAAACAATCTATCAGAAGGAGGGAACAAATCTATGGTTATTAGAGGGGGGAGAGGGAGTAGAATAGGGAGAGATTGGATAAGGGGCATAAAGAATAAGTATGATTTGTATAATGAATATGCTAATAAAATAATAATTTAAAAAGTTCATGGGGAAGAATTAGTAACATTCTAATACAGCAGCAGCAATCAATAAAAAAAAATGTCACTTCAAAAAATTTCCTATAGCAGCAGCAATCAATTAAAAAAAATGTCACTTCAAAAAATTTCTTTGTACAATGTTAACAAAAACTATAAAATATCTAGGAACAAATTTAAGAAAATATGTGCAAGAAACTTACATAAAAGTTATAAAACTACCAAAGAGCATAAAAGGCATTTTTACAAGGCAACCATATTCTTGAATGTAAAGAATCAATACCACAGATATGTCAATTCTCCTTGACTTAATCTATAATAAACCCAATGTATTTTTTAAATCAAAATTCCAGAAGTTTTTTTTTTTTCGTAAAGGAACTTGACAATGTGATCCCTAATTTTATGTGGAATAGTAAGAGGACAAAAGTAGACAAAGCATTTTAAAGAAAAAGAATGAGAAAGGAGGTC
Source organism: Galeopterus variegatus (assembly GCF_000696425.1). Lineage (NCBI taxonomy): Eukaryota > Metazoa > Chordata > Mammalia > Dermoptera > Cynocephalidae > Galeopterus > Galeopterus variegatus. The sequence continues at coordinate 12,446 of NW_007733534.1, forward strand.
TCTTTTTCCAAATAATAAATCTATTATAAAGTCACATTAATTAAAACATGTGGTACAGGTATAGGGAAAGAAAAATAACTGAAAGAACAGAACAGAACCCACAAACAGATCCACATACATTTAGGTTTTTGGTATATAGTGTATGGCATTGAAAATCAGTGAGGAAAGGATAATAAGATGCCGCATGGACCATTAGCCATCATGTCAAAAAAATGATATAAATCCCTCTCTTTCTTGATCAGCCTGCAAAACTAAATTCCTGATGGATTAAAAGCCTAAATGTAAGAAGCTAAACTATAAAACTCATAAGAGAATACCTTTATACCATCAAAATAGGAAAAGAAATAATATACACATACACATACGCCTTAAAAGAAAAGACTGATAAATTAAAATAGAAGTCATAAAAACCAACTTAAAAGATGTGCCATAATAGATCAAAAGAAGGCATCTCCAACACAAAATCAGCAAAGGATTAGCGATCCAGAAATTAGAAAAAACTTCTAGAATTCAATAAGAGAAGGGCAAAAACTCAATGAAAAAAGGGGCAAATAATACAAATAGATAATTCAGAGAAAAGAAAATCTGAAGGATCATTAAACATATGGAAAGATGTTCACTGTCATGAGTAATCAATGATACCCATCACACTGACAAAAATTAAGAAGTCTAAAAATATTAGGAATCGGCAAGGATGTGGAAAATAACAAATATCAAACTGCTGATAAGAACACAAACACTTAAGAAATTAAGTTGGCAATGTTAGTAGAATTATGCTACTTTATTGTCTAAACAATTCCAATTCCAGGTGTATTTCTTAGAAAAACTTCACATAAGCACATAAGAAGATAGGTACTATACCAGGATGTATACTATAGCATTGTTTATAATAGCAAAAGATTGGAAACAACCTAAATGTCTATCAACAGGGAAATAAACAAACTGGCATATTATTTACGACCATTAAAATCAATAAAGTAGATCTACATGTATAAATATTGATTAATTAAAAAAAAAACATTTAGTAAAAAAAGTAATTTGCAATAGGATATGTACTGTATGATATCATTAATACACATTTAAAAAACATAAAACTGTATCATGTATTTTATAAGTATATAAATATATAGGAAAAATTAAAAACAGGGATTGTAAGGATAAACACCAGCTCAAACTGGTGATGTCTTCAGGGGACACAGAGAAGAGATAAAGAGTGCTTTATTTTTAAAACAAACCAAAAACAAGACAACAATGATCTGAAGCCAGTATGGCAAAATGTTAATAACTATAAAATTGAGTTGGTGGGTATTACGTATGTATTTGACATTCAACACATTTCTATGTATTTGGTATATTTCAGAATTAAAGATTTTTTAAAGTTTGTGGGCAGTTCAGGACGTGGATGCATAAAATAGTTTACTGTTTCAAGAATGCTGATAGCAAAGGAAAAGAGATACAATAGCAGCTTAAAAAATAAATTTTAAATGGGGAACACACTAGCTTCTTACAGTAGACTACAATATGTGTGTGTATACATTTTCATTTGGAAACAGGAGAAAACAAGGGAAGGTAATCAAGGCAATGAGTGTGCTAAAGCTAGTGGTTTGCAATTTAGCTTAAGTTTTATGGCACAACAGGACTATTTAATCATCAGTCTACAAACAAGAATGTGGTCTTTTCCTTTCAATATTTCTACTGTGTTCCTTTTCCTAGGTTTATTGTGTTGGATACAATTTCTATAAAGTTCGATTAATAACAATGATGGGCATCTACTGTTTCTGACTTTAAACAGAATAAATAGAGAAGCAGTTTATCATAGCAATTAAGAGCATTCACTATGGAGTCAGACTATCTGTGTTCAATCTCAGTTGCTACCACTTACTAGCTATAAACTTATGCAAGTGACTTCTTATATGAGTTTCCCTTTGCTCATCTGTCAAATAGGGAATGTTTAGGACAAGTTTATTTTTGTCTTTTCTACATTGTTGGTCGTACCTGAATAGTTTCTTCTAGGCGGTAGCACTCAAGGACTTGCAGTGTCTCTATAACTTGGTTTGGGTTGAACTGACACAACAGCTCAATGAACTGCTCTGTAATACAGGGAGATATTTGCAGCAATTCTTGATTTACATGAATACCTTCCCTGAAAACACAAAAGGCAAGAGAATACTAAATTGTAGCATTATTTAATTACATCTACAATTAAAGGCTACAGATAAAAAGTATATTATGTTAAAAACAGAACTACCTTCTGGTCAGGTAAAAATGTGAATTACAAGTCTTAACGTTACTTAGGTTATTCAGGTGAACTGTACTTTACATCACAGGCATTCTAAGTTGTAATGTTTCTCAGTTTACATTGAATAATTAAGGAAATGTTATTCAGTTGAGACACTCCTAAATCACACCAAAAGTTATACTTTGCTCCAAAAGAAACAATTTGATCCATAAGTAACTATATATAATAAACCATCTTCTAGGTTCAGCAACTTTCTCTAGTATACTTCCCTCATAGCACCGATCACACCACATTGTAATTCTTTAATTATCTATCTTCTCCAAAAGACTATAAATTCTGTGAGGGTAGACACCATGTATCTTCTCACTAATGAATTTTTGAACTCAACCAGTGTCTTGCATGTAGTGAGGGCTAATTTTTTTGGTTGCAGTTAAAACAACAAAAAAAGTGATGAATAGTAAGATACACAATATTTTGGGGTTCATTTCCTTTGTATGCCAGCTACTAACAAAGCCTGCTACTCATACTACCTAAACTGAAGCTTTTGAAGTAGAATATTAGTTTCATGATGCTGGGCACTCAACTACCGGTGGCCAAAAGGAACTATTCACAAAATCAACTGTTGCTCACAGGAGAGCTAAATCATCTCTCTAGCTTCAAAAGAAGTCAGTTCCTTCTGAGAGTCCTATTTTCTCTTCAGAATTCCTCACTAAAGCTCCATATATAAAGAACTGGAATAGAGTTAATAAGATACAAACATGATTGCTTGGGAGATGAGACTTCTGAAGAAAGGTTAAGGTAGACAGTCTAAAGCAGCAGTTTCCAGCTTTTCTCATATCATGGCACACAAAAATGGCAATATTTGTATGGCCCACCCGAGTGAAATAAATTGTTCATGGGCGACTCTGGTTGCCCCCAAAGCTAAGAGGACCAGACTCTAAACACACCTATGACCATGTTCAGTGCACTAGTAGCCACAGGGTGAGAGTCTATGGATTCCAGAGAGAACAACTTGAATTTTATAATTATTGTATAAAAGATGGTAAGTAGCACTCTTATTTTTACTAATAAGATGCTTGAGTTACAGAAAGAAGAATTAAATGTAGACAAAGGACATCTTTGCTAACTTATGAGCTTTGTGATACTTAGTCCTGACTAGAGGCTGAGTTACAAACTAAATAAGTTCTGCTGCTTGGGGCTTTCAGTACTTGCTGATGGGCTAATTCAGTATCTCTTCAAATTGGCTGTAAATTCCAAGGATCAAGTTGTCAATTTTTTTTTATTTTAGTAACTCACAACTGCCTTTATTATACAACTTTGTTAAGTGACTGGCTATTCCCTATGTATACCACCACCACCTTAGTTCTTATCATATAACTTGAAAATTATCTAAGTGTCTGTGTTCCCAACTACACTATAAACTCAATGAGAGCAAAGACCATGTTGCATTTATCATTGTTTCCCCAGCACTAGCACAGTCTTGGTAAATGTAAACAGAATTGAACTGAACTGCCTGGAAATAGTGCACTAGACTGCCTTCAAACAGAGGGAAACATAGAAGAGTGAAAATTACAGGGACCAGGGCTATAACGTCAGAGAAAGCTAGAAGTAAATCCTGTCCAAAAGCTCTACATAGAGAAGTTAGAAGATGCAAATGATAAATCCAGGGAAATGGTCTCTGCCCCTAGTTCCTAATACACAGCTCCTAAAACCCTTGGAATTTCCAAAGTGATAAGCATCTTTTTGTATGCCAATGAGATGACTGGGGCTCCCAGATAGCCTCTGAATGAGGGGCTCATTGCCAGGGGAGCCAACCTTGTGATTACAGGGTTGGAACTTTCATTCCCACCCTTTGACCTCCAGAGAGGGGAGAGGAGCTGAAGGTTGAGTTGATCACCAATAGTCAATGATTAATCAATCATGCCTATCTAATGAGGTCTCCAAAAAACCCAAAAGGACAGGGTTTGGAGAGCTTCTGGATAGCTCAACACATGGAGTTTTTGGAGAGCAGTGCATCCGAAGAGGGCACAGAAGCTCTGCACCCCTTTCCACAAACCTTGGCCTATATATCTCTTCCATCTGCCTGCTCATCTGTATCCTTTTGTAATATCCTTTATAATAAACCAGAAAACATAAGTAAGGTGCTTCTCTGAATTGTGTGAGCTACTCTAGCAAACCCAAGAAGGGGGCTGAGGGAACCACAATGTATAGCTAGTCAGTCAGAAGCACAAGACACAACTTGGGACTTGTGATTGGCATCTGAAGTAGGGGGCAGTCCTGTGGGACTCAGCCCTCAACCTATGGGATGCGACACTAACTCCAGGTAGATAGTGTCAAAACTGAGTTAAACTGTAGACAACCAGGTGGTGCCCACTGGAGAATTGCTTTGTTGGTGACCACAGCAGTTTGGTTTTTCCTATCTCTTATCGGAGGGACCAAGTTTGGGGCTCAAGAGAACACTACTAGGTAAAAGAGAATGGGAATGTTAACCAATGTTTCTCCACATTCAGGTAAGACACAGTACTTTCCAAATGTCTATGCCAAATTGTGGGTGTTGTTAATATTTTATCTACATCAGACTTCTGTTACTATGTTTTATAAATGCAAGATTATGGAGCAGATTCTTATTAGACATAAGAATCTACCAATGAATCACAGTACTTAATTCTTTCCAGAGCACTTACTGACAAAATCATTCACAAGAACTGAAGTTTTAAATATGTATCAAATCAAGCAAATCACCCAAATGAAGAGATTTTGATGCATTCGTTTGTGAGGGAAATAATGTGTCTGATGGGATATGATCGGGCAACATCAATATAATCAAATCTTTAATAAATAAGCTGTAGCATTAATGAGTTTACATTTTTTTCTTATTGTTGGTTATCAGTTTTGCACATAAGTATAATTTGTTATTTCCATTTTGCAAAGCTATTTCCGTTAGTCTTCTATTAACTACATGCTTTGCTATATACCCACTACTAACTTTAATGGCTGTCAAAATTGTGTATTTTAGACCTAAACCTTATCTACTCTTTCGGGAATCTCTATTTTAATAACAGCATTGGCTATGAGGATATAAACATTTAAATATATATTAAAAGTGAGAATTTCACAAAGCACACATGCTTTTTTTGTCTATTTTAAAAGAAAGCGTATGTGGGTGTTGTGACATACACACACACCCACATGCCCCAAAATTCAGGTTGGAGAATATATCCACTCTCACTCAGGTTGTAAAAATTATTTTAAATCATAACCTTATACATTTTTTTTGTCTATTTTAAAAGAAAGCGTATGTGGGTGTTGTGACATACACACACACCCACATACCCCAAAATTCAGGTTGGAGAATATATCCACTCTCACTCAGGTTGTAAAAATTATTTTAAATCATAACCTTATACATTGGACCATTTCTGTGGAAGCATAAAAATACATATCACTTTTGAAAAACTTGCATTAAAATGATTCTAAAATTCATATTCTGACTTCCTAATATTTGACAAAGAAAATAAGTATTGCACTAGAACAAAAAAATGCTGGTCTAGTTCTTCTCCCTCACTCTAAAAACTACACAAACAAGCTAGTCTAGATTATTCTTCCATATCTCTCAGGAACAGGATTTCACAATCTCCCTCAGTTCCTTGTTCTGACAATTTAGGGCCATTTCAGCTTAGTCTAAATCCTGTCTACTTGATTTCTCTGCTCAATCCCATTCTCTCCCTCAAGTCATAGATGGAAATGGAAGAAATAGAAGACAGGCAGTTCTGTAATCCTACTATACAGACATTTTAAAAATTAAACAGTTTCAATGGGTGGGGACATGGGGTATAAAAACAATGTCTGGTAATTTGTATCTCATGAATATTCATAATAATAAAAAATAAATTTAAAAATAAGATAAAATAAATAAATGAATAGATAATAAAATTACATAAAATTAAAGTTTCCATAAATGGTTTTAGAAATAATGCTCAGCGATAATTTTACTATAAATAGATTTTATTATAAATCTATTATGATATCCACATAAAATTCTGAACATACATAGAACACAGACTTCTGGTTTTTGGTCTAGCAAGTAAGTAGCTTGGAAGTCATCACTCCCTCCCTCACAAGAAAAAAGCTGAACAAACTGAAAATCGACTCTTTTTAGATCCATTCACGAACTGAGGGCAAAAGCAAACTACTGCCCCCCAAATTAGAGAGAGACAGACAAACTGATACAGAGAATCACAGTTCACTAAAGCAGAAGCTCAGGAGCAGATACTGTGCCTCCCAGTATTGGGGTAGGGAAACTTAAAACTGTACTTGACAAATTGGCAGAGATTTGCTGTGGACAAGCTTGAGAGTTAGAAATTCCAGGGGGGCCAGTCTTGGGAGAGGGTCCCCACACTTTTGTTAGTTTGCCTCCAGGAGGTCTATCAGGTTCTGTGAAGATCAGAGAAAAATCTTGTGTTTTCAGCAGGTGGAAGGGAGAAGTAGCCATTTTGAAATATACCCAGAGCATTTTGTTCTTAACAAGGCATGCTGTGATGGGCTGAATTATAGCCCCTCCCATTCATATGTTGAAGTACTAACCCCCAGTATTTCAGAATGTGACCTTATTTGGAAGTAGTCTTTGCAGATATAATTAGTTAAGTTAGGATGAGGTCACAGTGGAGTAAGGTGGGACCTTAATCCAATATAACCAGTATCCTTATGAGAAGGGAAAATTTGGATACATACACACAGAGGGAGAACACCATGTGAAAAAAAATGAAGATTGAGATTGGTGTGATGTTTCTACAAGTCAGGAAATGCCAAAGACTGCGAACAATCCACCAGAAGCTAGGGGACAGGCATGGAACAGATCTCCCTCATAGCCCTCAGAAGGAACTAACCCAGTAAACAACTTGATTTCATACTTCCAGCCTCCAGGAATGTGAGACAATAATTTTCTGTTGTTTAAGCCCCTCAGTTTATGGTGTTTTGTTAAGGTAGTCCTAGCAAACTAAAACACCTGCCCTCAAGGGAAATTATTTTAAAAGAAACTGACTGACTTGGGGGAATCAAAATACCTAATTCTATCCCACTATAGCCTTCTACATGGAGAAGGAGGATAACAATTATATCAGACTTCTTTTCATAAAACATACAAGGAAGAAGAAAATAAATTGAAAAATTTAAAGTGTTAGAGGGGAAAAAACACCAATCTAGAATTCTGTATCCAGCAAAATTATCTCTCAAAAGTGAAGGAGACATCGGCAAGATGGCCTACTAGAGGTACCTAGTGCTTGTTCGCTCAACAAAAAAGGACCAAACAACAAATACACAACTGCATTTTGACCACAGTGACAAAAAGAGAGTGCAAGAGTATAGCAAGGGACTGAAGGAAATTCTGTGGAGCACAGAGACTCAGGATGGCAGCATAGAGGAGAGAAGAAAACAGCTTGCCTCCACTACCCCATTCCCCCAGTGGGGATCAGCTCAGAACTAGGAGCTCTAGTTCTAGTTACCTCTCCATGTGAGGAAAAGGTAAATAAGAGGCCCTGGAGGCCTCCATCACTACTGTGGACAACCTCAGTCTTTGCTACTGTAGAATAATGCAGTCCTCACAGGCTCTGAGCCCAGCTTAGGGAGCTGCCTGAAATTCACACGGCTGCACTATTCCAGAGAAGGAGCTCACATTGTGTCCCACCACTGTGGGGGCAAGCTGTTACTGCACTGCATCATCTTGAAACTGGAGCCAGAGCTGCTAGAGTGTGTCCTGCTGGGGGGGTGGGCAGTAGATACTGTATCCTCCATGCCTGAGGCTCTGCCATCACTGCACCATGCTTGCAGAACAAGTCAGTGTGTCATTCTTCAGCCAAGATGCTGCAGCTCCCTACCCCATGGGGACAAGCTACCTGTAAGGCATTTCATCTCCCCCATCCCTGGTGCCATTGTACTCTGCCTCCCAGCTACTTGGAGCCTAGGCCCAGCAGAGCACCCACACCCCCAGTTCCCTAGTCAATGTTGTACCCTGCCCTCCAGGGAATGAGGGCGAGCCCAGCAAAGCAGCAATGCCCCCAATTGCCTGAGCTAATGTGGCACCCTGTCCCCCAGGGGCTTACAGCCTTACCTGAGCCATGCTGCTCTCCCCTCTGGGCCAAACAGCTATAGTTCCCTGCCTCCCCTAGATATAGACTTATGGACTAGCTCTCTGGAGTGTGGGCTGCTGAGGCACCCTGCCTCCCTGGGGAATGAAGTCATTGATGTACTGCTCCTGCCCCGCAAAGCCCAAGCCACTACTGCACACTGCCATTCTAGGGTCCTTGTTGTTGCTTCACCTGGCCTTGCCAAGCTGGGGCCACAGCTGTGTCTGGTAACCCCAGCGTCCAGGGTCAACACTACATGGTACCTCCTCTCCTGGCATCTGAGTTAACAGTGTGCCCTGTTGGTTCTGGGACCTAAATTGCAGTTGTGCCCTGCTCCCCATGCCCAAACCTCTGGAATACCCCGTATTCTCTGGATCCATGCCAGTGCTGTGCCCTGAATTCCAGGATCAGAATCACAGCTACATCTCTGCCCCTTGGACCCAAGCAACTGGAAAGTCACAGTCCCTGGCTTTGTGGGAGATCAGCCTCCACCCATGCCTTAGAGAGTGAATCTGCATCCGTAGCTCAGGTGTCACAGTTATTCAGCAAGACACTGAACCTAGGACTCCAGCTCCATGGCCACTATGAGCATCTGTGACCTGCAACACAGCACAGCTGTGGCTTCCCATTAACCATGTCAGACCCAACACCCAGAAGGATACCCTTAGCTAAGACTCCCCACTGTGGGAAACACAAAAACAGGAGGATCCCTAAAGCCCTTGCCACCAAGAACCCTGACAACCTATGCTACCACCATAGCCCACAAATTCCAGCAGCCTAGGCCACTGGGGCACCCACAATCATTGCTGACATTGAGAACAGCTGAAAAAGCTACATAGAGTTTACCAGTTCACTTGGAACCAGAGCCAATGCACCATGCCCAAGCAATACCCTAGGACTGATCTGTTAGGTTGTTGGAAAAACTCAAGATTAAAAATTATTTTGTGCTTATGCAGTGCCTCTGTGGCTAACTGTGCTTATCTACCAGGGCCCCCAGAAGTCAATCCAGTTAATAATCAGCTGCCTGCTCAAGTCATGTGAATTTAGAGAAACCAAAACTTAAAGAGCCTGCCTAACCTGCCTATAAAAAGCCTTTTAAGATCCAGGGTAGGGTCCCAGGATTTCAGAACCTGAGTTCACCTGGGTCCCGCTAGCATAATAAACTTTCTAACTTTCCAAACCCCTGAGTGTCTGGAGCTTCCTTGCTGTGTCCATTCCATAACAAGGTGAAAGTCTTTCCCTATAAAAGCCACTCTATAAATTTCGGAAAGGTGACTGTTCCACCAGATATGTAGACATCAATGCAAGGACACAAGAAACATGAAAAAGTGAGGAAATATGACACTACCTAAAGAACACAATAATTCTCCAGTAACTGACCCCAAAGAAACAGAAATTTATGAACTGCATGCAAAGATATTCAAAATAATGATCTTAATGAAACTCAGTAATATACAATTCAATGAAATTAGGAAAACAATTCATAATCTGAATGAAGAATTCAACAAAGAGATAGCTATCATAAAGAACCAAATAGAAATCTTGGAGCTAAAGAATTCAATGAATAAAATAAAAAAAATACAACTGAGGCTTCAATAGCAGAATAGATAAAGCAGAAGAAAGAAACTGTGAACATGAAGACAGGTCTTTTGAAATAACTCAGTCAGAGGGGAAAAAAAAACAACAACAAAGAATGAAAAAGGATGAAGACAGCCTATGGGACTTAGGAGATACCAGCAAGCAAATAAATATTCAAGAAATTAAAAGCAGAACTACCATATAAACCAGCAATACCTCTTCTGGCTATACACCCTAAAGAAACAAAATCATCACCTCATAAAGATAACCGTACTCTTATGATCATTGCAGCATTATTCAAAACAGCCAAGATATGGAAACAACCCAAATGTCCATTGATAGACAAACCATTAAGAAAATGTGACACAAATATATACAAGGTGTATTAGTCCATTTTGTGTTGCTATAACAAAACACCTGAGACTGGGCAATTTCTAAAGAACAGCGGTTTATTTGGCTTACGATTCTGGGATGGCTGCATCTGTCATGGGCCTCAAGCTGCTTCTACTTATGGTGGAAAGCAGCAGGTACAAGCAGATCACATGGTGAGAGGAAGCAAGAAAGAGAGGACGTGCCAGGGTCTTATAAACAACTAGCTCTCGTGGGAACTAATAGAGCAAGATCTCACTCAGGCCCCCTCCCCCAGGGAGAAGATTAATACATTCATTATGGGATCCATCCCCATGACTCAAACAGCTCCCAAACACCACCACACTGGGGATCAGATTTCCACATGAGTTTTGGCAGGGATAACACATCCAAACTCTATCACAAGGTACTTCAAAAAGTTCATGGAAAACTGGAATTAAAAGATAATACAAATCTTTTCATGAATTTTTTGAAGGCCCCTCATATATACACACATAAATATATAATGAAACATTATTCAGCCTTAAAAAAGAAAGAAATCCTGCCATTTGCCACAACGTGGATGGACCTACAAGACATTATGCTAGGTGAAATAAGCCAGACACAGAAGAAAATTATTGCATAATCTCACTCATATGTAGAATCTTAAAAAAAATAATAATAAATCAAATAAAAAGAATATAACCGGGGTTACCGGGGGCTGAAAAGGGGGAAGAAAATGAAGAGATGTAGATTTAAGGATATGAATTAGCAGAAATGTAGGATAAAAAGTCTAGGGGATTAACATACAATATAAGGACTACAGTTAATACAATTTTATTGTATTAGGGATTTTTGTTAAATAAGTAGATTTTAGATTCTCTTGTCACACACAGGAAAGTAACTACGAAATGATATATTAATTTGTTTCACTACGGTAACCATTTTACTTATCTATGTGTATCCCATAACAACATGTTATAAACCTTAATTATATACAATAAAACTTATTTTAAAAAGTATGACAGGCACAGTTGTTTCACTACGGTAACCATTTTACTTATCTATGTGTATCCCATAACAACATGTTATAAACGTTAATTATATACAATAAAACTTATTTTAAAAAGTATGACAGGCACACTACAAGAAAAAGTGAAGGAGAAATATTTTCTCAGACAAACAAAAATTGAGGAAATGTGTTGCTGGTACAACCTGCCTTGCAAGAAATGTTAAAAAAAAAAATCACAAAGAAGGGAAATGATATAAGTGAAAAACTCGAATCTACGTTAAAAAAGGAAAAACATTAGAGAAGGAATAAACGAAGGTGAAATAAAATCTTTTGTCTTAACTGATTTAACAGACAAGTGTGTTTAAAAGAATACCAACAATGCATTTAGTGATTATAGCTCATGGATAATGAAACAAATGATACCAATGTTATAAGGGATTGTGGGGAAAAATCATACTCTTTTATAAAGTATTACTCATGAAGTGTTATTGTGCTGTTTGTAACTGGACTGGGATTATTTGTACACGTTTATTGCAAACTGAAGGGCAATCAGTTTGCAATAAGAAGAGTTTTTCAGCAATCTAAGAAGAGTTTTTTTAACAAGTATAATTGATATGCCAAAAGAGGAGAAAAAATAGATTTATATAGAATGCTCACTTGAAACAAGGAAAGGCAGAAAAAAGAGAAAGACAAAAAAAGACACAAAGAACAAGGGCAATGAATAAACAGTAACATATATAGAACAGCAGGATTGTAAATGTCACAGAGTACCTTAAAATGTGTCCTTTTCATTGTAAAATAGAAAGATATGAATATTTGAGAAGATTTCTTTAAATAAAAATAAAAGAATTTTTAAAAAATTTAGTACGTAGTCCTTATATGCCAATATTCATTGTTTCAGAAATTTTAAGAGCAAAGAGCAAACTTCCAAAGTACTAACAATTGCTCCCATTTTTATTATTAACTTCAGCAAATTTATGGAAGCAAAAAACATAGTGAACATTAAGCTATCCATGTTTTTATATTCTCTGATCATTCAACCATATATACAGTATGTGTGCATACTATCTAATGGTATATATTTTTCCAGTTTGGCATTATTTTTACATTCACATTGCCACGTTTGCCAATTTGGTATCCAATTAAGATCACATAATTAGTGTTTATTTACCTGTCTTCTCCATACCCTTTTTAAAATAGCTTTTTCTATTATAAATACTAATATGGATATTTTGGTATTAATTATTATTTTATTTCAGAGTATTTCCTTAAAATATGTTTTCCAAGATGGAATCACTGGATCAAAGCGCATGTATAACTTTAAGGTACTTAATAAAACATATAGGTAAGTTGCTTTCAAGAAGACAATGTGATCAAAGAGGGAGGAACAGGTATGCAAAGGGAAGAATGACAATGTCTAGTGTATCCTAGAAAGAAATAGCTCAATACTTCTGAGGAATAAAGGAGAAAACAGAAATGGGAGGATAGAAGAAAATGAAACTGGACAGATAGGCATGAAGTAGATCATAAAGGGCCTTGTACACCATGAACACTAGACTGCACCTTGGGTAATGGGAATTGAAAAGACTATGAGAAAGGGGGCATTATTTGCTTTTTCAAAAATGAAATAGAGGCTAGAGTTCAGGAGAAGAGGAGTAGAGAAGTATGGAGTTCAGGAAGGCAGGAGAAGCCACAATAAGAGAAAAAAAGGACTGCTCCAACTGTTTTGAGCCCTGACCACTTCAAGGCTGGCCCTGGTGAGCACACAAGGCAAGAGCTGGCAAAAACCACTACTGTGCCCTTCATATGAAGTTGCTTGGAGGCTGCAGAAGAGAGAAGGGCCTTGGTGACCCCCACGCCAGCAAAACCACTAACAGGGTTCCCATGGACCCACATAGAAGCAAGGGGCCACAGACAACTGAAAAAAGGAGCCACTCAAAGGCTGATGAGTCATCGCAAGCAACCAGCACATGGCCCATCCCATAGGAAGTGTCTGGAGTGAGGGCAATGGGGGAGACTGGCCCACCAGGGGAACACTGGAGTACAGCATGGACAGCTGATCTGCCCTTCAATCAGCACAAGACCACTCAGAGGAGACTGGTCAGGAATATAGAACTGCAGGGGGTACAGTTTGCTGAAAAGACTCAAGCCCAGACCAGAGTTTCCACACAACCCTCACAAGACCCAGAAGTGCTTATAAGGTGAACAATTAAAATGTGAGCTGCACATGAAGCCTTCCCCTGGGAATCAGCAGGAAAGCAGCAATTTAGCTCAAACACAGGGCTCAAGTGTGGTTCCCTTAAGAAGATCCCCCATTTTAGAAGTAAGCAAAGGACAACAAACTAGTTCTAGTTCAGAGTTTAAGTGGTGGGAATAGCAAATAACCCAACACAGAACTGAAGGAAAAAACAAACCACACAGATCAGAGACAAAGTTCTGATATTAACAGTAAAGGTCTAACACCACCAATGAACACCTATAAAACCCTAAAAGCCCTCCAGGATCCCAAGCCTGGGAGAGGGGAGGGCCAAGGGCCTTAGCCACACACCCCCAATGTCCACATCCAGCCCAGTGACAACCACAGAGATGCCACCGGAAGTGCACCCAGCCCCTGAGCTGGGGGAGTGGGGGGCCAAGGGCCTCAGCCATGCCTCTCCAAAGTCTGCATCCATCCCAGCCATGACCAAGTCGCTGCTAGAAGCTCCCTGGGCTCCCCTGTTGGAATGAGGGGGGTGCCATGGGCCTTGACCATGCATTCCCCTCCCTCCTTCCTCCTCCTCCCACTCTATTCCCCTCCCCTTTCCCCTCTCCCTCTCCCCCGCAACTGCTCCACACATCTTAGAATGTAAAAAAAAAAATCATAATGATAAATAAATTAATTAAAATAAATAATTTTTTAAAATGAAACAGAAAAATTAGGAAGGCTTTTTGGGAAACAAACAAAAGAGACTAGTAGAGGGATGCTGAGTGCTTAAACCTGGGCATTAGGAGTATATTCGAACTCACATAATGAGGGTACTTCAAAAAGTTCATGGAAAAATAGAATTAAAAGATAATATGACTCATTCCATGAACTTTCTGAAGACCGCTTGTATAACAGATAAGAAAGAGGTAGAGTTTACAGATTTTGATGACTGACTGTTTCTGGATGGTATGGTGAAACGATGGAGCAGGAAAGTGAAAACTAGATCATCACTCTTAGGATTTTATTTAAGAGACTTATACTATATAGATGTCCCTTGACTTACAGTGGGTTTACGTCCCAATAAATCCATTGTAAATGGAAAATACTGTAAGTCAAAAATGCGTTTAATACAGCTAACCTACTGAAAAATCATAACTTAGTCTAGCCTACCTTAAATGTGCTCAGAACATTTACATTAGCCTACAGTTAGGCAAAATCATCTAACACAAAGCCTATTTATAATAAAGTGTTGAATATGTCATGTAATTTATTAAATACTGTACTAAAAGTGAAAAACAGAATGGTTGTATGGGTACTCCAAGTATGATTTCTACTGAGAGCATACAGCTTTCATACCACAGTAAAGATGAAAAATCTTAAGTCAAAGGCTGGCCAGTTAGCTCAGGTGGTTAGAGCACAGCCTTATAACAGCGAGGTCATGGGTTCAAATCCCCCTACTGGCCAGCCACCAAAAAAAAAAAATGTAAGTCAAACCATCATAAGCCAGGGACCATCTGTAATTACCTGATTACTAATCTATCTCTTCCATTAGAAGAAGGTAAATTCTCTATAAGGGCCCTGTCTTATTCACCATTTTATCTCCCATGCCTGTCACACTGCTTAGTATGCTGTAGTTACTCAGAAAGTTGCTAAATGAAATAAATGGGTGAGGATGCCATTTGCTAAGAGAAAAAATAAAGGAGAGGAAACAGGTTTGTGTTGAAAACAGCAATGTCGGGCCGGCCCAGTGGCGCACTGCTACAGTGCGCCGCTTGGGAGTGCGGCGGTGCTCCTGCCGAGGGGTCGGATCCCACATACAGACCGGTTCCCGCTCACTGGCTGAGCAAGGGGCGGGCGCGACACCGAGGGTTGCGATCCCGTTGCCGATCCCAATCCGGTACGGGCGCGACACTGAGGGTTGCGATCCATTGCCGGACACGAAAAAAGACAAAAAGGAAAAAAAAAAAAGGAGGGAAAGCGGTTTTGGGTGAAAAACAGAATGGGGGGGCCGGCCCGGGGGCCCTCTGCTACGGGGCGCCGCTTGGGAGTGCGGCGGTGCTCCTGCCGAGGGGTCGGATCCCACATACAGACCGGTTCCCGCTCACTGGCTGAGCAAGGGGCGGGCGCGACACCGAGGGTTGCGATCCCGTTGCCGATCCCAATCCGGTACGGGCGCGACACTGAGGGTTGCGATCCATTGCCGGACACGAAAAAAGACAAAAAGGAAAAAAAAAAAAGGAGGGAAAGCGGTTTTGGGTGAAAAACAGAATGGGGGGGCCGGCCCGGGGGCCCTCTGCTACGGGGCGCCGCTTGGGAGTGCGGCGGTGCTCCTGCCGAGGGGTCGGATCCCACATACAGACCGGTTCCCGCTCACTGGCTGAGCAAGGGGCGGGCGCGACACCGAGGGTTGCGATCCCGTTGCCGATCCCAATCCGGTACGGGCGCGACACTGAGGGTTGCGATCCATTGCCGGACACGAAAAAAGACAAAAAGGAAAAAAAAAAAAAAAAAAAAAGAAAATAGCAATGTCACTATGAATAACTATTAAATAAAATGCACATAGGACTTCAAAAAGCTCAAAAAATACTTCAAAAAGTTCACAGAAATATTCATATTACCTTTAATTCCATTTTTCCATGAACTTTTTGAAATATATAATACATAGAGAAAGAGAGGGAGAGAGGGGGGGGGATTTGGAGATGATGATGTGTTAGGATTTAAAAGGTTGAATGGAGGCTTCCAGTCAAGATGGTGGAATAGACAGCCCCCAGCATCACTCTCTCCCACAAATCAGCCAATTTACAACTATTAAAAAGCAATGACAGCCAAGCTGCAGCCTCTAGAGCTCAGGGGAAGAGGAGGAGAGACCTACAGAGTGCATGAACGTGGGAGAAGCCATGACGAGAGGAAGAAAAAACCTCTCTGACCATTTCAAGCCCCAGCTGCTTCAAGGCTGGAGCTGCTGAGCTCATGAAGCAGGAGCTAGCAAAAGCCACAGCTGTGCCCTTCAGATGAAGCTGCTTGGAGGCATCAGGGGAAAGAGGGCACTGGTGGCCCCCACGCCAGCAAGACTAATAATAGGGTTCCCATGGACTTATGTAGGAACGAGGAGCCACAACAACTGAAAAAAAGGAGCCACTCAGAGGCCGGTGAGTCATCACAGGGACTGGTGCATGGCTCCACCCATGGGAAATGTTTGGAGTGTGGGTGATGGGGGAGACTGGCCTACCAGGGGAACACTGGGGCACAGCATGTACAGCTGATCTGCCCCCCAATCAGCACAGGACTGGTCAGGAAAATAGAACTTCAGGGGGTGAAGTTTGCTGAAAAGACTAAGGCCCAGATCAGAGTTTCTACACAACCCTGGTGTACCAGATCTCACGAGACCCAGAAGTACCTATAAAGTCAACTATTAAAACCTGAGCTTCACAAAAAGCCTTCCCCAGGGAATCAGCAGCAAAGCAGCAATTTAGCTCAACCACAGAGCTCAAGTGCTATGAGGAAGTTTCCCCATTTTAGAAGTAAGCAAAGGACAACGAATTAGTTCCAGTGCACAGTTTGAGTGGTAGGAACAGCAAATAATCCAACACAGAACTGGAAGAAAAAACAAAACACCCACAGATCAGAGACAAAGTTTAATATTAACTTTGTAAATAACTTAGTAAAGGTCTCACATCACCAAAGAACACCTATAAAACCTAGAAGAACCTGAATTCCCCTGGCCTACCAAGCTGAGGAGGAGGAAGGGCTGGGAACCTCAGTCATGCTCCTACACCCACAATCAGCCCAGCAATGACCATTGAGCCACTGCACAAAGCACCCCAGGCTCTCCCAAGGGCCTCAGCCACTCCCCGCCAACACCCGCAACAAGGCCAGTAATGACCACTAAGCTGCCACAGGAAGAACTCCAGACTCCTGAGCTGGTATGGTGGGGGGCAAGGGCTTCAGCCACACCCCCCTGACTTCTGCACCCAGCCCAGCAATGACCAAGACACCACTGGAAGCCCCCTTGTCTCCCCTGCAGGAATGAGGGGGGTGTCACAGGTCTCAACCCTGACCTTCTTCCTTCTTCCTCTTCCCACCCTATTTCCTCCCGCCTTTTCCTCTCCCCCTCCCTGCCAACTGCTCCGCAACATCATAACATAAAAGAATAATATTAATAAATAAACTTTAACATAAATAAATAAATTAAATTAAAGGTTGAATTTGAGCTGCTGGCAAAATACTAATCAAAGATATGATATCTTTGGGTGAGCCTGGCCAAACTGACAATCATCTTGGTCACTGCAGACACTCACTCAAGTAGGTATGTATTTTTATATGTCACAGTTCATGAACATATATAGCATCCTAATTTTCAAATTTAATTTTGAAATGTGCTATTTCAACACTGAGTGTCAACATCTCAAAATGTCCCTTCAAAAATATTCCCAGAAACACTGACAGACTGAACTAAAACCCAATGTATTACCATCTCCATAATGTATGTTTTGCTCCTTGGCAAAGTCTGCACATTTTCTTTACCCTTTATGCAGCTCATGGCTTCCCGAAAAACATCGGTGTCTTTCTGCATTATCCTTTAAGCATTCCCACTGCACAAAGGGCCTGCACATGGATGTAAATATATCTGAAGAATTCCTATGAGAATTCATGGCCAGCAGAAATGCACACAGAGAGTGGGGGTAGTGTGGGGCTTTATGTAGCAGCTGGTCCCCAAAGAGAAATTGGAAGAGAATGCAAATCCTTTCTCTCCCAAGCTGTTGGCCTCAATTCAGGCAAGTAATTTGCTTCTGGAGGATTAACCCCCCCCTTCCTCCAAACTATTTAATCTTTCTATGTACAGATGCCACCAATATCACTGTAGATCAATTAATTCTACTGATGAAATTATTTACATAATAAAGATAAAGAAACTGGATAAAGAAATAGAGATATATAAGAATTCAAGTAGATGATTTGTTCCTATAAAAATGCTGTTGGCAAGGGCCGGCCCGGTGGCACACTGCTACAGTGCGCCACTTGGGAGCGTGGTGGCGCTCCTGCCGAGGGTTCAGATCCCACATACAGACCAGTTCCTGCTCACTGGCTGAGCGAGGTGTGGGAGCAACACCGAGGGTTGCGATCCCGTTGCCGGTCCCAGTCCGGTACGGGCGCGACACTGAGGGTTGCGATCCATTGCCGGACACGAAAAAAGACAAAAAGGAAAAAAAAAATGCTGTTGGCAAAATAAAGAGCTACCCCCTCAAAAACAATTTGATGAATACATGTAAATGTTAAATCAAACATGCATAAATTATATACACAGGAATTAGGATCCTATTAACTCAGGTTTTGGGGCAAAAGCAAAAAAAAAGGCATTATTCTGATACGATAAATACATACAAGCAATCCTCATCTCAGAATAACTTATCTCTTTCATTTTTCCTGTTCTCTAGAATGCTGCTAGGAGTTTCAGGGGGGAAAAGCCTGGAGGTTAAAAAATATCTATTGCTTAAGAACAGAAAAGGAAGAAACAGAGGCAAAAATAATCTAAAGTTGGCTGTCAATGAAAACTGCTCAGCAAGCCCAGCCTACCTATTCTTGGTGCTCTTTCGTCACTTCATGTTTTCCATACTCTCTTAGTCTTACACTTCAGTTTTCCCGGTACCTGCAAGACCCTATTCCTTTATCTTAGGTTAATTAACAAGCATCATTATTTAAAAAGGCTAAAATGTGATGGGAACTAAGTCATTTAGAGACTAATGTAAACCAGTCCATGCTGTCTGCTTTATTCTCACCCTTGAGGTCAACTGGTATTCAAGAAAGTTTTGGGTTTTTTTCATTTGTATATATGCTTCATTGTATTCATATATTACTTGTATATTCCTCATTGTAAAAGTGCCACATAATACAGAAATTGATAAAGCAATTAGAAAAAGTTTTGACTGGGTCATGGAGGGAGATCATTTGGATATTTAAAATTTATGAGGAATACTATATATCTGAGTGTGCTTATGAAGTGGAAACCTTGAAGAAGCTCTCATGGCCTCCATGAGAAGTATGCCTCCAGTGCCCCTGGAAAGAAGGTGACAGAATGGGAAGATAGGGGTAGAGTTCAAAAGGCACCAAAGACAAACTTTCTATAATTCAAAACTTAACAGCTCTAAAAGGAAGAAGGGAAAGACTTCTTCTTCTTTCCATACTCCCCTTTGCACACAACCTTCTTAACCTCATTTCTCTCTCTCAATACAGAATTCAATATATTACTAGTATTATGTATTTACACTGTGGGTTAGATAGGCTTTTATGGGTTAGATTGAGATACTATCATTTAAAATAGTTTTCATATAAAAATGATTAAAATGTCAAACATCAAATTCCAAAATAAATTTAGAGCACAATCCATATCAACGCCTGTCTCCTATATAAGACATAAAATAAGGGCCGGCCCGGTGGCGCACTGCTACAGTGCGCCACTTGGGAAGCGCGGCGGCACTCCCGCCGAGGGTTCGGATCCCATATGCAGACCGGCCGCTCACTGGCTGAGCGAGGTGTGGGGGCAGCGCCATGGGTTGCGGTCCCGTTGCCGGTCCCGGTCCGGTGCAGGCGCGACACTGAGGGTTGCGATCCGTTGCCGGTCACGAAAAAAGACAAAAAAAGGAAAAAAAAAAAAAAGACATAAAATAAGAGGACAAAATATGATAAATTCAGGAACTGGGACTCCCAAAGCAGAACACTAGGTCTTTGACATCTTAGAGACAGATCAAAATAAAAGTGAGCTCTTTTTAAAGGGGTATCAATCTGGTTAATCCGTGGCTCTTAATTTCTGCTAGGCAAAAGTAAAGGTAGAGATTTGGATGTTGTCAAAGTGAGCTCATTCCAGCACAGATTGCTTTTTCAGGGGAAGAAAGAGGAAGAGCTGTGGTGCACTGCTTCTCTGTGAGGTAGGGAAGGAGGAACTTGCAGCTGAATTAATATGACAGGAAAAAAGTAATGTGTGACAAGTTAATTTAGAGTAATCACCCTGGGTTAGGAGTAGTTTAAGGAGATAAAATATACCTGTTTCTCAAGTAAATGTAAAATCATTTGTGGTTGGCTAGTGAACACAACTTTCACAGTACTCTTAAATGGTCTTATCCAACTAGCACTTTTCAAATCTAGGTATAAGTAATAACTGAGAAAGACTTGCCACTGAAGACCTCTGACACTCTTGTGATTTGCCATTTTTATTACTGTGAAGTTTAAGTTAAGTAGAGATCGCAATACTGGAGCAAATGATTATAGTCATATTTATATTACCTAATACTGTTTTTTTAACTTAAAGTAATATTTGGTCACCATCATCTTCTATACTGTATTGCATATTAGAAAAAAACAAGTTCAAAGCTGACCTTCCTCTGTCCTTCCAGCTTGAGTTTCTCCAGGTAGGATGGTTAAGGAAAAGGACTTGGTTACAATAAATTGCCTACACGAATGGAAGTCAAGCCCTAAGAGAATTGATCTAACACGGGATAAAGCACCAGGGAAGGGGAAAAGATGTGAATAGGTTCTGGAGAAAGGGCTGAGAGTGGGGCTGGGCGCTTCCTTCCTCTTTTCTCTGGCTCAGTCCTCAGACTGCTTCTCCTTCTCCCAGCTCTCACCATCCTCTTTCTAGCTTCTTCCTTCCCTCCTAACCCCAGCTCCAATTCTAAAAATATCCCCATCACTTAATTCTAGAAGTAGACTGAGGCCCAAACAGACTCTGAGGGAAATATAAATGATTAATAGAAATAGAAAAATATAATAATCTGAGCACAGAGAACTAACACACAGATACTTTGAAAAGGTCTTCAATTAGGGTGGTATACTGGATTGAATTATGTTCCCCCAAAACTCATTGAAGCTTAAACTATGTACCCCAGGTTTTATGTATTAGAAACTTGGCCCCCACTGTGACTGTTAAGAGGGTAGGAAATCCTATTATGGTAGTTGAAAGGTAGAGCCTTGAAGAGGTGACTGGATTTTAGGACCATGCCATAGTGAATGGATTAAAAATGGTGGTCAGGGGTGTGGTTCCAAGAGCTTTAAAAGAGGATAGTCTGTCTTTCTGCTCTCTCTCTGCTCTCTCCGCTCCACCATCTTGGCAATGTTTATCACTGTTGCCACCACCAGATGGACTTTAGACTTCCCAGCCTCAGGAACTGTAAGCAATAAATGTCATTTTTCTTTATAAAATACCCAATT
>NW_007733534.1:34528-36934 GCF_000696425.1 Galeopterus variegatus
CAATGTTTGTCACTGTTGCCACCACCAGATGGACTTTGGACTTCCCAGCCTCAGGAACTGTAAGCAATAAATGTCATTTTTCTTTATAAAATACCCAATTCCATGTATTTTGTTATAAGCAACAAAATGGACTAATACAGGTGGGGTGGGTTATGTAGTAAGACTGCTTTTTCTAAACATCATTTGTTTGACTCTAAATTTAAATGCAGCATAGCTTGTTCAATATTTAAATGATTAAGCTTTCAAAAATTATTAAAATCATCAAAATTACTGGTATTTTGGCACTTAAAAATAGCACAGAACACTGGAATAACCAAAACTAATATCAGAGTTAATAAATTAATAGCTATTTTCAATGGCCAGTGTATACTGTAATGAAACGTTAAGTTTGTATATCTAATATGAAAGCTATGCCATCCTGGGATATTACACCTAAGCTGGTGATGCTTAACTCTAGGTGTGCATCAAAATATCCCCACTCCCAGTGGTTCTGTGGGGTTGAGTCAAGACATCTCTATTTTTAAAAGCTTCATAGTTGATTCTGATACAAACTTATGGTTAAGAATGACTATCTTAGAGAATGTTAAATATTATTACACTTAACTCCCAATGTACTTCACTAAGTCACAGCAAAACTTTAAGATCTCACAAGCAGAGCTGCTTTACTTACAGATCCATTATTAATTTCACCATATCCTTGGGTTTGTTTTTATTTGATAAGTATTACAGCAGCAGCTGAAAACACATTTAAATTTTCCTCCCCATATCACCAGGAAGTTATTTAAAAATAAACACATCCTGAGAGTTTAAAAGCTAATAAATTTAGAGGTGGGCTGGGAAATAGGTGTTTACTTTAAAAAATAGAGCTATCGGTGTACAGTGTGGAATAAGGAATAGGTAAGAGTAAAGCTAGGACAGAAAGGGGAAGCTATATTGTCATCAAATTTTCCTGAAATATGTCCTCATGGTATGATTCATTATTTTATTTACATTGATGAGAACTTACCAAGTATGTTCATATTCAAATGGAAAGAAAAGTATTACCTCAAGATACAATGTATTTTTAGATAATGTATTTTGGTATTATCTATGTAACAGTTACTCCTACTAATATTAAAAATCAAGAGCTAATTGTATTATTTGGATACCATGGGCCAGTATCTTAACCTTAATTTATTTCCTTTTATTTCTTATCTATACATTATGGAAAACTAAAGTTTATTAACATACCTTGGGTCAAGAAGACTCCTCAAAAACTTGAAAAGCAAAACCTGGTTCTGAATTTAAAAAAAATAATAAATAAATACCATTAAATATTAAAACAAAATTTTCAAATTATACTATGATAAAGAACTACTCCAGACTACCTCTTTAAAATACACAGATACATGACTATTTCCATTAAGCCTGCTGTACAGCTCTAAGAAATTCTAAAGAATCATTTGGAGGTCCTCAACATCCTATTGATAATTCTAATCATTGTTATACATTCAATTTTGAGTGCAGAAGGAATACACCTTGTTGTTGCCCAAAAAGGAAAATACCGCTACTGAGGCAAATCCCTGAGCCATTCCCAGCATGAGTACCCTTGGCGTGGCAGGTGCTGTGAACTGTTCTGCTGATGGTGAGTTCTGGCTACACTGATAAGTTTCACATTGCCTCACTTGGTCCTCCTAGTGACAGTGGCCTGCTGTGAGACAGTCAATCTAGGTAGGATGGGAGTTTGAGGCCCAAATTAACCACCGCCAAAAAAAGCTTATTAACTCCACAATATAATCAACTATAGAAGAAATGGCAATCAAACTGCAACATGTTAGCAATCAACATGCCATAAAATCTGGGTTTTGTTTCTGCCACTTATTAGCTATGTGACTTTGTATAAGTCACTTATCATCTTAGCAATTCTGTTTCCTCATGTGTAAAAAAAGAGGACAGCAATATCTTCTCTGCCTTCTGCACTGAGTAGTAGTAAGGGTTAAAAGAGATAAACCTGCGAACATTACATAAATATAAATAATGTTTCTAAGTTCTTGGGAAAACGAAGCAAACATTATTACTGTTTAGTTTTTCTTTTTTTATTTTTTGACACATTCAAACTTCACTTTTTTTTGTGTGTGGCTGGCTATACAGGATCCAAACCCTTGACCTTGGTGCTGTAATACTGCACTCTAATCAAATGAGCTAACCGGCCAGCATCAAACGTCACTTGTAAAAAACAGGGGATTCTCAAAGCTGAAAAGGATTATTATCATCGATTAGAACGTGATTTTTAAAACATGTTTATCAATCTTTTCCATAATCACTTTGTTTTACTTTACACAACTTTCCTCCTGGTTATAACTTAACGTTGTAGCTTATTTTTCATTTCAAGAATTCTGAAAACAATTGGTCAGAGGCTTCTTTTTT
>NW_007733534.1:37445-40906 GCF_000696425.1 Galeopterus variegatus
ACAATCAATAAAGCTCTGCAATAAGATACTTCGTTTCTTTAAGGAAATGTCTAAGAGTTCACAAACAGACCACAGTCAAAAAAAACTACCTTTTTATTATCCATTACCCTTCAGCTTTAATATATTTGGTCTGATGTGTTACATTATATTCATTTACTGGGCCTGTCTCTTAATATCCTAAGAGACTACAGGAAATCCTGCAGTAACAGGAGGGTTTTACCAGAACTACTGACTTAAAGGGGAGAGAAGCTCTGGGGATTGCGAATAGTTTTAGCAGAAACTTCCCCTTCTCCCCCTCACTAGACTGGATTTGATGTCCCTCCAAGTACTTCCTCAGTTTCGTGGGCAGTGCTCTATTATTGTTCAAGGCAAACTATTCTGTAATTGTCTTTTGGCTTGTCTTCTTCATTGACAGCAGGGATCACATCTATATGTTTTTGTATCTTTAGCACTTAATTTTTTGGCCCACAACAGGTACATAAATATTTATTGAATTAATGGATGTCTTTATCTTAAGATAATGGACCTCATCATACATGACAATCAAGCCTGATATCTGGGAGTCATTTTTAATTCCTCTCATCATATTCAACTAATTTCCAAATTGTATATATTTTACTTCATGATTATGTCCTGAATCTGTCCTCTCACTGCCACTGACTTAGTCCTGGTTGTCACCACCTTTTGCCTAGAACTTTTGCCTTCTAACTGGTCTCTATCCTCTATTTGCTCTCCTTGCCAGTCCACTCTCCTCACTGCTATCCAGAGTTTATTTTCACTAAAATGGATCTAATGGTGTCATTTCTTTGCTTAAAAAACTTTAGTAATTCTCCAGTACACAGATGATACAGTATAAATTTCTTTGCACTACATATAAGACTGTTCCGTAACAATACCCAAGGTATATGAGGGTACTTCAAAAAGTTTGCAGAAAATAGAATTAAAAGATAATACAAAACTTTCTATGAAGTACTTTTGTATGAAGTAATATAAACTTTTCTGTGAAGTACTCTTTGAAGTTCACTCATATTTTCCAGTCTCTATAATTTTACCTCCTCCTCTCCAACATATCTCTTATAGCTTAATCTAAGGCCACTTCCACTCTTGCCCCCACGATATCATGCTTCACCTGACCATTCTCTGAACATGCATGCTGCTTCATGCCTTCAAGTCTTTACATACACAGGATCTTCTTATTTAGAAAGCCCTTCCCAATTCTCTGCTTGGAAAAGTGATACCAATCATTCAAGACCAATTCAAGTATCTCTGGGACTTCTTATCTGACTTTCTCACAGTCCATCGCTCTTTCCTCTTATTTCTATAGCACTTTTTAAATATCTCTAGCACAGTTCTTATAACATAGCACTACAGTTATGTAAGTGCTTCTCTGTTCCATAGGAAAAATTAAAGGAAAGGTTGTATTTTCATTTGTATCCCCAGGGCCTAGCACACTGCGGTACAGAATAGGGCCACAGTAAGTGTTTAAATGAATGAATTCCATACCTTTCTCTCTCTCGCCAGCTAATCCCTCCTACTCTGGTTTACATCTTGCGCAGCTATACCCTGCTACCACTGCTGCCACTATGGGTTGTGCTTCATGTGCCTGTTCCCTACTTCTATCACTTGTGGCCATAACAGCAGTGAGCAAACCACCTTTCTCTCTCTCGCCAGCTAATCCCTCCTACTCTGGTTTACATCTTGCGCAGCTATACCCTGCTACCACTGCTGCCACTATGGCTTGTGCTTCATGTGCCTGTTCCCTACTTCTATCACTTGTGGCCATAACAGCAGTGAGCAAACTCAACACTAGCAATGCCGTGGTAACTGATAAGTGGAATATTAGGTCTATTAAATAGTACTTCTAACCGAGATTCTCAATACTCTGCATGCATTTAGCTGTATTCTTGTTTAGATTTTCCAAGAAGAAATCCTAAATAGTCAGCACTAACCCAATTTGAGGATGACAAAGTTCTGAATAAACAACATTAACCTCAAAGAGAAAAGGGTTGTGGATCCTATAGCAAAAGAAAATGGGAGGAAGACAGGATTATGATTTCTAGAATAAGTACAGGTTACAGTTCCAAAAATGTTTCTTTGATGTTAATGTTTGTTATGCACAAAGATGAATTCCCTTATTTCAAGATTCAGAAATCATTACACAACTGCTCCCAAATACATACACATACACAACGTGTACAAACTTCTATTAACTATCATTTGAAGAAATTACTACAATCAAAAGTTCTTAGGCAGAGATTCAATAATCATCTCTGCTCCAGATGTTTTTTCCCAATATAATTTTGCAATATTTACCTCAAGCTTTTTAATGACTGTTTCAATCTGTCCAGAAAAGTGCATAGCAACCAGCTCTGCAGCTTTACAGGGCTTCAGGGACACAAGTTCCTGGAGTTAAAGAAACAGATGAAGTCATCTTTAAGGGTATATTTAAATAGAATATCCATAGATGTAAAAAGTGATTACCTACCTCAATATTATCACAAGCTTCCACACTGCATCTCAGGAGACCTTGATATAGGGCCTCAATTTGAAGCATACATTGCAAATGAGCCAAATTAGAAATATGCCATGTAAAAAATCAGAATTTGACAAAAAAAAAAGGTAATTCAGAATTCTTTAAAAAAAGAAAGCACTATAAAATTCTGGATTCCAGCCATGATATCTCCAGGAAGAACAGAGGAAACAAAAGTTTCCCAATTCCCTATCAATGAATTTCACCCTTGAGCTTAAAGTAATAACTTGAAGAAATGAGAAAAAGTATAGTTGCAATTTCTCTGGCTAAGAATTCTAAAACTTTACTTCTGGTGTCTAGTGGATTTCAAAACTGGAGTTGTCTCAAATCAACTTAAGGTCCTATGTTTTAAATGAGAATAAAATGTTGACCACTACTAACTAACCACTGTTAATAACACCTATACCTGTCAAATTTAAGACTTCCAATCTGCCCTCTCCTTGAACTTTCCTTGACATTACTGGCTATCCTTTTCTTCTTAAAACTCTTTTCTTCATTTCTATCACCTACTATACCTACTATTCCAACTTTACCTTCTCTGGGGCAACACTGCAACCAAACACATCTATGATGCATGGCTAAAATGCAAAGACAGGATGTAGACCAACATAGCATATTATCAAATAAAACTCAGACATGTTATTGTGATTGCAATATGATATATATATTAATTAGATATAATTATTACATTATATCTAATAATAGATATGATATACCTGTTAGTTATTCTTAGGCAGTATTTGTAGATTACTAACAATTAGCTGACACAAATAACTAGTTTACACTACTTTAATGCAACACATCTCAAAAGAGAGAAGGTACAACTAATCAATATCACAAACAAAATTGGGGATATTACTACTGATCTGCAGACATTTTAAAAAATAAGAAACTATCATGAATTAATTTATGATAAGAATTTGACATTTTA
>NW_007733534.1:41367-42799 GCF_000696425.1 Galeopterus variegatus
AAAAAAATTGAATGTGTAGTCAAAAATCTTTCCATATGGAAAATCACAGGCCCAGAAAGCCTCACAGCAACCATTTAAGGAAAAAATAATTCCAACATTAACTGACCTCTTAGAACAGAAAAAAGGAAACTTTTCCAGCTCATTGTATGAGGCTAGCAACACTTTGATACCTAAACTCAAAAGGACAATATAAGAAAGGAAAATTACAGATCAATCATAACTATGAATATTGACACAAATGTCATAAATAAAAACAAAATCCAACAATATAAAAAAAGAGTAATATATCAGATCAAGTTGCATTTATCAGCAAATTCAAGGTTGGCTTAACCTCAATAACATTTACCACAAAAACAGAAAAAAACAAAGGTGATAAAATTCAAAATCCATTCATGAGAAAACCCTCAGTATACTAGAAATAGAAGGAAACTTCCATAAAAATCCTTATAATAAACATTATACCCATGTTGGAAATGAAATTTTAAAATACCATTAACAATAGCATTAAAAATATAAAGTTGTGACAGTAAATCTAACTAAAGATAAGAAAATCTCTACAGAGAAAATTATAAAAATTTATAGAAAGATATTAAAAAAGGGTTATACCATATAGTCATAGACTGGAACTCTCAATACAGTACTATAAAGACTGTCAATTATCTTCCAAAGAATTGAGAGATTCAATGCAATGCCTGTCAGAATCACAAAACAAAAAGCTTTTTGGTGAAACTTGAACTGATTCTAAAATGTATTTGGAAGTATAAAAAGTCAACAATAGCCAAAACTTTCTTAAAGACATCAAGACTTATTATATAACAATATTTAACATAGTGTGTTATTCAATGGAATACTACTCTGCCATAAAAAAGAATGAAATACTGTCATTCACAGCAACATGGCTGAACTCAGAGAAAATCACGTTAAGTGAAACAAGCCAGGCACAGAAAGAGAAATACCACATGTCCGCACTCTTAATTGGAGCTAAAAATAAACAAATAAATTTTTAAAAAAGAAAGATACAACAATCACAACAATACATTTAACTTTCAAAAGGAGAGAAGAGGACTGAGGTAACCAGAGGTGGGAAAGGCTGAGGGTGAGGGGGCATAAGGGAGAAACTGGCAAAGGGACAAGAAAAACAATTACACTGTATAATGTTGAATATACTAATTATCCTGATTTGAGTATCATGTATTGATACTCTGTACCTCACAAATATGTACAATCAACTATGTTACAATAAAAAATAAATAAGTGAAAAAAATAAATAAATTCTACCATGTCTACATAACAAAATATTGATATGGAGAAATATGAAAGCCCAGGGCCGGCCCGGTGGCGCACTGCTATAGTGCGCCGCCTGGGAGCGCGGTGGCGCTCACGCCGAGGGTTCGGATCCCACATACAGACCGGTTCCCGCTCACTGGCTGAG
>NW_007733534.1:44132-45338 GCF_000696425.1 Galeopterus variegatus
CATGTATGTGGCCTCTATGTGTGTTGAGAGAGAATGGGCAAGAACAGAAAGATGTTCAGAAAGAGGTTAAAAATGTTACTGCATGTTATCAAATGGCTAGAAGAGCAGAGATTGAATGCCCTCATCACAAAGAAATGATTAAGTCCTATAATGATGAATATGCTAAGTACCCTGATTTGATCATCACACAATGTATACATGTATTGAAATATAACTCTGCACCCCACAAATATGTATAAGCAATATATTTCAATAAAAAAATGTTAACAAAGAAAAATGTAATAAAATAGTGTGGTACTGATGCAGAGACAAATAGACCAATGAAACAGAAGAAGGCCTAGAAAAACAGATCATGCATATATATAGATCCTTGATATACTTATGACAAAGGTAGCACTGCTGAGCAATGGGGAAAGGCAACCTTTTAAAATAACTGCTATTAGGGAAATTGAGCATCTACATTTCAAAAAATTAACTGGACCCCTACCTTATACAATATATAAAAATTGCTTTCAGGCGGACCTCAGATCTAAAGGTTAAAAAAAAAAGAAAGAAAGCCTTTAGATGATAATATAGGAGGACATCTCCTTAAGTATAGAGGGGAAAAGAAATGATTATTTCGGCTACTTAAGAAAAAAACTTTTCTTAAAAAGAACCATAAAAAGATTGGAAGAAAAAGCCACAGAGTGAGAAAGATATTTGTAACATATATTGCTGAAAAATGATTAACAGTACATAAAGAAATCCTACAAATCAATAAGCATAAGAGACATTCAAGCAGAAAAATGGGTAAAAGACCTCAACAGGCACATCACAAGAGAGGAAATTTAAATGGCCAATAAACATATGAAAAGGCTGTCAATCTCATTAGTAATAAGGGTAACGTAAATTTAAAACATAATGAGATATCATTACACATTCACTAGACTGGCACAGTTTTAAGGTATGGCAAGGATATAGAGCCAATGGGAACTTTCATACAATGCTTGCATCCAAAGAGGTTTAAGAGGGCTGGCTGGTTAGCTCACTTGTTGTGAGCACAGCCTTATAACACCAACATTGGAATATTAATCTCAATTAACTAGCAATTATATTCTCTATAGCAGAGATTACCAATTAGCATGCACCAGAATTACTTGCAGGGGTTGTTTTTTTTTTTTTTTCCTTTTTGTCTTTTTTTCGTGTCCGGCAACGGATCGCAACCCT
>NW_007733534.1:46482-49024 GCF_000696425.1 Galeopterus variegatus
GATTGTGATCAGGAAAAGATACATGACAAGAGTCTGGGATATTGGAAATATTCTATTTCTTCATCTGGCATAGGATATTTGCTTTTTTCTTATGTTAAAATGTACATTTGTTTTATGCACTTTTCTGAATGTTTTTATATTTCAAAATAAAAAATGTAAAAATAAAATCTAATGAAACGTATTTATTCATACTGGAAAAACCATCTAAACCAGAGATTCTTTACTTGGGGTCCAAACACCCAGTAAGAATGGTTTTTAGGGGGTCTGTGGATCCCTGATACTGTAAACAAAAGTATGTATCTATGCACATGTACAATATTTGAGACACAGGTCCAAATCTTTCATTAGATTCTCAAAAGAGATCTACAGACACAAAAGTGTTAAGAACCATTAAGCTATAAACTGTTGTGTACTGTCAGAAACCTTTATTATGATAACTTTTCCCCTTATGTATTTGATGTCGATTACATTTACATTACTGAAGACACAGAAGTCCTTCAATAAAAAATCTATATACTTGTAATTGTGGCCTTAAGAGATATTAAAAAGTTCAAGGTGAAAAAATATGCGAATGTGGAAAAAAACAGCAGAAATAATTGTGTGGCAAAAATATTTCTTTCTTCTTCAGCATGAGTTTTCTACTAAATAATATGTTTGCTCATTGATTAATCCATCATGTTTCACATTATGCAGAGAGGCAAAGCTTCATTCTTGAATGTCTGAGGTCCATGTGCTAAAACCATTGCATAATGCAGATGAGGTGAAATAAAGTATGAGCCATATTGTAACTATGGAGACTTGAAGAAGGTGATGAAAAAGAATATAAAATGATTAAAGGAAAAAAGATAAAACTCAAAATTAGAGAAGGTGTTGTTGGGTTCTTTCACCAAGATACACTTATCTTGTTGTTAGCAGAAATATGACAACAAGAAATAACACACATCATGTTCTCAATCCAATAGATGAAAATGTGGAAATTACTTTAGACCACACATCTCATGACTGACTGTACCAGCTTTCACACAAGATGTTTCACAAAAGGTATTGTTCACATTTCTGATCTTTCTAAACTTTACAACCTTCGGGAACTAAAAGTATTCACATCACATGCGATATTTCTCAAAGTTTCAGAGCTCATCCTTTCTTAGCATTTTTCGCATCTATAAAAAATTTTAAAACATGTTGAATAATCATATATTTCACTACAACTCTAAATCTATCACCTTTGCTATGAGAAGAATGAGAGAAACTCTGTAGACATACATGTTATTTCCAAAACTAGGATTACCTCAGCATCTTTCCTTACTACTTTTTTTCAATAACCAGTGACCCAAAAAACAAAATAGATTTCAACAAAACTGCAGCTCTGCTGGTTTCTGAGGTAAACAGTATGTTATAAACTGAAGTAAACTAAAGTTAGAAGTAATTTTGGGGCCCCCTTTCAGAATACATTCTGATCACATGCTCACCACACATGTAGTCTCTTCATTTAGACATCGATAAGCATATTTTTTAAAAAAGAACTTTTCATTTTGATACTGAAGTCAACTCTTGTAAAATAATACGTATATATAAAATCAGTGAATCAGTTGACTATACCTAGGTCAGAATCATCATCCTGTTACATAATAAAGAAAATACTTGAGAGAGAAGAATTCACTATGGTAATGTTTCTAAAAGCTCACTGGGTGATTGAAGGGAATGGCCCCCATCATGTATTAGGAAAAAAGAGCAGCAGTGCCCTCAGAATCATTCTAAGAACTTTGTAAAAACCCATGAATATTCCAGTTTGTCACTACCTAATTGAACGTTGCCTATTTTCAGAACTCATGATATAATAAATTGTGTGTGACCCACGCTTTGTGAATACAGATATGAAATGGAATAAATCATATGAAAAATATTTTAATCCTCAAGTAAATCAACTTAATAATGTGATACCTGCCATTGCTTAGTTAGCATAAAGTTAATTTGGAAAATATCCATTTAAATGGGGAAGTTTAAAAAGTTTTGTTGAATCAATACCTCAATATGATCCATTGCTTTCTGCCATACAGACTGCTTCTCCTCTGCACTGTGTCCAGGAATGGATAAGATATTGTGAATATAATTAAAAACGTCCTCCTGAAAAGCCCAAGACAATATAATTTATTCATTCATTCACTCACTCAAGCAATATTTAGTCACTATCTACAATCTGTATCAGTCTTGGTAAGTATTATTTGGAGATGGAAAACCATGTGGAGATAGTTACTGATGGAAAAGTAACACCAAAGAGAAAGAGTAATTTTTTAAAGTTTAAGGTAGAATCTTAGAAGTTACAAACCTATTCCAATTAATTTTTACCTCAATTTATTAACCTTTATTGACCTAATGAAGGAATATCATACTTTTGCTTCAAGTGGTCCTTATTCACATTCCCAATTTAATTTCAAATCACTCTTGCCCTTGTCTATTATGCTCCACCTATACTGATTTTCACTTCATCTATACAATCTCTATTCAGTTGAACATGTCAGTTTCTTCCCCACCTAAGGGCCTC
>NW_007733534.1:49507-50189 GCF_000696425.1 Galeopterus variegatus
CTTCATCTATACAATCTCTATTCAGTTGAACATGTCAGTTTCTTCCCCACCTAAGGGCCTCTGCATATATTATTCCCTATCCTGGAACACTGTTCCCTTGGCTCTTTGCTTGACTAGCTTCTCAAATTCCAAAAATCAGTTTATATGTGACTTTCTCTGAGATTCCTTCCCCGGCTACTCTGTTTAAGTTAGTTCCCTATTATCCTGTAAAGTTGCATCTGCTTTCTCTTCCCTAACACATATCATAATTTGTAATCATATATTTGGTTTTATTGTTTACTGTCAGTCTCCATCACTAAATAATAAATTCAAAATTGTGAGAATAGCAGGCACTCAATAATAACTTGGTAAACTAATACAGAAAACCCTGGATTAGCAAACCCATGTCCAGATATCTCCACTGAATACTGTAAGGTGCCACCTAATGATCTTTCAGTCAACAATGGACCTCATATACAATAGTGGTCTCATATGACAGTGTTATAATGGCTATACCATATAGGCTAGATGTGTAGTAGACTATACCATCTAGGTTTGTGTAAGTGCACTCTATAATGTTTCCACAACAACACATTTCTCAGAACATATCCCTGTTGTAAAATGTGTGACTCTAGGGCCAGCCCGGTGGCGCACTCGGTAGAGTACGGCGCTTGGGAGTGTGGTGGCGCTCCCGCCAAGGGTT
>NW_007733534.1:51232-53911 GCF_000696425.1 Galeopterus variegatus
GCCTAACTTTTTAGAATTACACATAGAAATGTTAAGGTTGGGAAAGAAAACTTTCCCTGGACTAAATTCTCTGTTGTAGATAAAGAATTGTAACACAGCAAAATTGCTGGCTCTAAGGACAGATGTCGTTGGTGCAGCTAAACCTAACGATCATTGCTATGACAATTATCTTACTGTTCTTTTTGTAACCACCTATGGTCCTTTTCTGTAACTTTCTTGCTTGGAGAATGAATACTGAGAGAAAACCCTAGTTTGGGGTTATTTCCCAAGGAATGCTTCTCTCTTGAGGGTTCCTGGGAATTAACCCCTTCAGGGCCTCTCAGTGCTCAGAAGAAATGGGCTTTGAGTAATCCTTTGTGTCCCCATCACCCTGGGGGAGAGGTGACCAAGTTTTATTAAGTATTTAAGGGAGATGAGTATAGGCCATTCCTCTAACTATAGGTTTAAGATGCTACTGAATACTATGTTATAAGAAATTTCAAAGCTTAGTACAAAAAAAANAAAAAAAATGTTAAAGTAACAAAGTGTCAATAAGGAACAGTCAATATGCTAGATATCAATTAGTAATTTGCAAAAATTTTATACCAGGTATCTCTGTCCAGAATTAAATATGTCAATATTCTTTGTTCTCACCACAAAGAAGTGACAAAAGCATGAGGTGATGAGCACACTAACTACCCTTGACAAACTAGATAAATACCAGTGTTAGCATATTGTATCTTACTGCTCCATCAAATTCTGCATTGTTTCTAATATACCTAAGATAAATGTTAAAAACCTATGAAATACCATGGAAATATTAAGTTAAAAAATCAAAAATAATAAAACATCATTGACTGCTTTTTCACTTTCATATTAAAATAATTGTACAAACACTTCAAATTTACACATCAATTTCTACAAATTTTACTAACTTCTAGAATTTAATCAAAAGTCAGAAACTTTCATATTTAGGTTTTTGTTGTGTTATTTGCATAACCTTTCTTAATTAAAAAAGCAGCAATGTGGGAAAATTGGATATCCACATGCATACAAATGAGACTAGACCCCTACCACTCACCATATACAAAAATCAACTCAAAATGGATTAAAGACTTAAATGTAAAACCCAAAACTATGATACTACTAGATGAAAACATAGGGGAAATGCTTCATGACATGGGGCCAGGCAAGAATTTTTTTAAATAAAACTTCAAAAGCACAGGCTACAAAAGCAACAACAGACCAACAGGATGATATCAAACTAAAAAGCTTTTTTACACAGCAAAGGAAATTATTAACATAGTGAAGAGACAATCTACAGAATGGGAAAAAATATTTGCAACTACACATCTGACAAAGGATTAATATCCAGAACATATAAGGAACTTAAACAACTCAACAGCAAAAAAAAAAATTAATCTGATTAAAAAATGGACAAAAGAGGGCCGACCCTGTGGCTCACTCGGGAGAGTACGGTGCTGGGAGCACAGCGGCGCTGGGAGCGCCAAGGCCGTGGGTTTGGATCCTATATAGGGATGGCCGGTGCACTCACTGGCTGAGCGTGGTGTAGGCGACACCAAGCCAAGGGTCACGATCCCCTTACTGGTCACAAAAAAAAATTTTTTTTTTTTAAATGGACAAAAGACCTTAATAAACATTTCTCAAAAGAGGTTAATTGTTTTTCATGNAGACCGGTCCGCTCACTGGTTGAGCGCGGTGCGGGCACAACACTGAGGGTTGCGATCCCGTAGCTGATCGCGGTACGGGCACGACACCGAGGGTTGCGATCCCGTTACTAGTCACGAAAAAAGACAAAAAAAGAAAAAAAAATGTGTGACTCTAGTTATTTCTACTCGATGGGGGGGAACTGAGTAAGAAAAAAGAATAAAGCAGTCTCTTGACTCACCTCTCTCAGTGGGTCACGTAAGTAGCAATCAATAATTTTGTCATATTGGTGTTCTCGTTCATACATAAATTCACAAATTTGATAGCTAGAATGTACAAGGAAAAACTTCAGTATATCAAACAGGCAGGTGGTTATTAGCTTATTGTTTTGAGAAGTCTGCTTGGGCATACAGGTTAGTATTTTAAAAAATGAATACAATAAATGTGATTTCTACTGTTAAATAAAGTTTTAATATCTTGTCTACGAAAGCAGTTCTCTAAAGTTTCACAGCCTTAAAGGGGGTGCTTATGACTTGGATGAGACATCCTGTTCCTAAAAAAAAGATTTGTAATTGATCAAAAAATTTTACAAAGATTAGATGCTTTGGAAGCAGTGATTTACTGGATGGGTGAACACCAACAAACTCTCTGGACTCAAAATCAACTATTACACGGAACAGAACCCCATTCCAGAGTTTCAACAACTGGCAATAACACCCTAATTCATACCACCAGGAAAGTTGCTGATGAAACAGCTCTGAGGAATGATGACATCATCAGTCCCCACCTGAGATAAATTAAAAAGACTTGCCATGCTAAAATGATACTAACTTTGCTTTAACAAAATGTTTTTGTCTTAACTGTGAAACCTTAATCTATAGCTTTTGCTTTTTCTTTTTTTAAAAAATAAATAAATAAAAAGAGGATATGTGGAGCATACTAACATTTATAAAGCAAATGTATTTCACACGGCCTAACTTTTTAGAATTACACATAGAAATGTTAAGGTTGGGAAAGAAAACTTTCCCTGGA
>NW_007733534.1:54277-66494 GCF_000696425.1 Galeopterus variegatus
ACTTAAATGTAAAACCCAAAACTATGATACTACTAGATGAAAACATAGGGGAAATGCTTCATGACATGGGGCCAGGCAAGAATTTTTTTAAATAAAACTTCAAAAGCACAGGCTACAAAAGCAACAACAGACCAACAGGATGATATCAAACTAAAAAGCTTTTTTACACAGCAAAGGAAATTATTAACATAGTGAAGAGACAATCTACAGAATGGGAAAAAATATTTGCAACTACACATCTGACAAAGGACTAATATCCAGAACATATAAGGAACTTAAACAACTCAACAGCAAAAAAAAAAATTAATCTGATTAAAAAATGGACAAAAGAGGGCCGACCCTGTGCCTCACTCGGGAGAGTACAGTGCTGGGAGCACAGCGGCGCTGGGAGCGCCAAGGCCGTGGGTTCGGATCCTATATAGGGATGGCCGGTGCACTCACTGGCTGAGCGTGGTGTAGGCGACACCAAGCCAAGGGTCACGATCCCCTTACTGGTCACAAAAAAAAATTTTTTTTTTTTTAAATGGACAAAAGACCTTAATAAACATTTCTCAAAAGAGGTTAATTGTTTTTCATGAAAAAAAATGCTCAACATCTCTAATCATCAGGAAAATGCAAATCAAAACCACAATCAGATATTAAATGGACAAAAGACCTTAATAAACATTTCTCAAAAGAGGTTAATTGTTTTTCATGAAAAAAAAATGCTCAACATCTCTAATCATCAGGAAAATGCAAATCAAAACCACAATCAGATATCACCTCACATCTGTCTGAATGGCTATTATCAAAAAGACAAAAGATAGCAGCATTGGTGAGGAGGTAGAAAAAAAGAAACACTTGTACACTGTTGGTGGGGGTATAAACTAGTACAGCCATTATGGAAAACAGTATGGAAGTCCTCCAACATATAAAAATTGAACTACCATATATTCTGGCAATCCCACTACTGGGAAATGAAGGGAAATGGAATCAGTATGTTGAAGAGATATCCGCACTCCCATGCTTTTTCCAGCACTATTTACAATAAACAAGATAGGGAATCAACTTAAGTGTTCAACAACAGATGAATGGATAAAGAAAATGTGGTATATATACATAATGAAATACTATTCAGCCATAAAAAATGAGTTAAATCTTGTCATTTGCAGCAACAGGGATGGGCCTGGAGGATATTATATTAAGTGAAATAATCCAGGCACAAAAAAATACTAGATGATCTCACTCACAGTGGAATCTAAAAACAAAAAACATAAAACACGTTATTATAGAGGCAGAGTGTAGAACAGTGGTTACCAGAAACTGAGAAGAGAAGGAGAGGTGAGAAGGGAGAATGGGATGAGGTTAGTCATAATAACCATTAGACAGGAGCAATAAGTTCTGGTATTCTATTGCACAGTACAGTGACTATGGTTAACACTAAAGTACCATATATTACAAAATAACTATAAGAGAGGCTTTGAGTGTTCTCACCACAAAGAAGTGACAAAAGCATGAGGTGATGAGCACACTAACTACCCTGACTCAATCATTATACAACACATACAAGGGTTCTACAAAAAGTTCGTGGAAAAATAGAATTGAAAGATAATACGAATCTTTCTGAAGTACCCTCATATATGTGTGTATCAAAACTTCAAATTGTACACCATAAAAATGTAGAAGTACAATGTTCCAATTAAAAAAAATACATAAAACTGTTGAAAAGCAGCAATGCATCAATAAGCTGGGCTTCAAGTTAGAGGAATATAATTTAATAATTCTATGGAGAACTGATATATAGCTTCAAAACAACTTACAATTCAGCTTTTTCTGCCATACGGATGAGCCGACTCTCTTCAAATTGAACTATGCCTCCAGCCTGTAGCAATTCTAAAAGGACCTAAATATTTAAAATAAATGAGTACAAACACTTTGGAATTTATTTCTATTTACTACCTCTTTAATAGTCCATTCAGCCATGCAGACCATTACTAATATATTTTTCCTTTTTTATTCTTACTTAATGATATTTTGGCTTGTTTTCACATATGAGTATGCAAGGGTAGTTAGACCACCATTATGATGTTGATCATATTGTGTTTAAGTCTTATAAAAAGATAAATGGCTCTGCTTTTGAAACATGTAAGGAATGCCACAGTGTTTGCAAATAAAGCCATGTTAGAATTCTGAACTGACCCTCCACTAAGCTAAAAATGTCTGTATACATCGTTTCAAGAACTGAATTTTTGTCTGGCACTTTTATGTCTTATAGTTCCTTATAAAATCTATTGTCCACAGGTAGTATCCATGTTTACATGTTAATTTTTAAAAATTAAACACTGGGGTTTTTCATAGCAGCACTATTCAAAATAGCCAAAAGGTAGGAACAATACAAATGTTCTTTAACAGATGAACGAATAAACAAAATGTGGTATATACATACAATGAAATATTATTCAGACTTAAGAGACAAAACTCTGACATGTGCTATAACATGGATGAACCTTAAAGACACTATGTTAAGTGAAATAAGTCGAACACAAAAGGACAAATAGTGTATGACTGCATTTATATGAGGTACCTACTAGAGTAGTCAAATTCATTGAGACAGAAAGTAGAATGGTTATTGTCAGGGACTGGGGGAGGGGAGAATTGGGAGTTATTGTTCAATGGGTATGGCAATTCAGGTTGAGAAGATGAGAAAGTTCTGGAGATGGATGAGGATGATGACTGCACAATAATGTGAATGCCACTGAGCTGTATGTGCACTGAAAAATGGTTTTATGTTAAGTGCACTTTACCTCAATAAAAAACATTACCTCAATAAAAAAAAAAATTGGGACTCGTATAATTAATTTTTACTGCACTAAGTAGCTGAATAAAAAAGGTAACTAGGATATTGAGCTGGATTCATCAATATTTTTAAATTAACTTTAAAAAACATAATGAAGTCATTACATAGTCATTAAAACAATACATGAATGCTCTCTCCTGCATTTAAACTCAGGATCCAGAGAAACACAAACCTTCTCAGAATTCCAGGAAACTATTCAACAAGGTATTTTTTACACAGTAAATTGATTATTTCTAAGTTAAAAAAAGAAAAGAATAACTAAAAGCTATTGAAACCATACATTTCAGACCCAAATTTAATCCGTTTGAGCACTATAATGTACTGTTATATAGAATAAATATGGAATGAATCCCATCTGTTGTAAGCCTCAATTTGGAATAATGTAATAAAAATGCCATTGCTGGAGCCAGTCATATCAACTCACCAAAGCTGACTGTTAAATTTTCAGGAATTTTGCAATCCTGTTTTTAAACGCAGCCATTATTAAAATTAAATTATATAAATTTACAACTAAATAAATTTTTTTAAAAGATAAATTAATATTCAAAATTCACTACTTCTTAATTATCTTACTATATTTTACTATTATATATGCTCTTGAGGTCACTAACATTTACTGTAATTGTATTTGTATGGTGGAAATATTAGAAAAGGGTGTGCTTCTTTGTATCTCTTCCCAACTCCACATTCAGTGACATCACATTGGTATGTTAAATCAGCCATGCTAGGAATACTTACACCGTGGAAATTGGCAAATGCTATAAATCAGAAAAATGCTATAAAAATGTTACATTTTTAAAGGGTTGTAAAACAAAAAATAGTATGAGACAGAGACCACAGGTGGCCCACAAAGCCTAAAATATTTATTCTTTGGCTTTTTTTGGAGAAAGTTTGCCAATCCCTGGTTAAGAAAGTAATGT
This sequence comes from Galeopterus variegatus, assembly GCF_000696425.1. NCBI lineage: Eukaryota > Metazoa > Chordata > Mammalia > Dermoptera > Cynocephalidae > Galeopterus > Galeopterus variegatus. The sequence continues at coordinate 58,034 of NW_007733534.1, forward strand.
ATAAAACACTGATAAGGCAATTAAACTTAAGTGTGTATGTCTATAGTCATTACATTGTGAAGAGTACAAATATTGAGGAATTATTTTTCCAGTATTCCAAAACTGAGATCTTATTCAATAAAGAAGTCACTTCAGTGATGTATGAGTGAAGTTCTGACAGGTTTTCATTGTACTTTTGTCTTATTATTTACATACCTGAAACTATCGACCATCATTTATATCAGAACTATACCTGGGGAGCTAGTTGTTAAACACTTATCAGCATACTACTGGGAAATATTCAAAAATACTGCATAAACAAATTTTGATATACAAAAAATGATGCAGAGTGTTGGATTAAAAGAAAAGAAACTGGGTTCTAATCTTGTTACTTTGTGCAACTTACTTCAGTTTTCTATATGTCTAAAATGAGAAGGGGGGAAAAACTAGATAATCTCAAAGGGGGTGCTCAGTAGTATCATATTAATATATCATGATTACTTTTCAAGGTTTGGCTTTTACATTTAGATTTGATTTTTCTTTCTGTTTAATTTGTTTATTTGTATTAAAAGTTTTTATCATTTTATATAGAAATACTATGCATTCCATGATCCACACTTATGCCAATAGAAAAACAGGGACAAAATGCTCCACATTACTATTTGTATTCAATGTAATTTAAGAAATAACCAAAATTTTAGCAGGTGTTCTCTTTCCTAAAAATAGTGTGCAGCAGTCACTGAGCCATAGCTGTGTGGGGAAAGGGCTCACAGTTGCTATAGAATGGTCTTTATCTAAGTCTCAACTTCCCAGCTATGCACTATTACCATAAAAAATCAGCAGAGCTCACAAAGTACTTAATTTCTGCAATTTACTTACCTGACAAAGCCTGGCTATCAATTTTAAATGGGGTGACTCTCTTATTGCTCACAATTTCAATGGGTAAGCTTTTAAAGAATCCTAATCCTAGAAGAAACCCTCAAGAAAGGGAAGATAAATATAAAGATGTAATCAAACAGTTACCATCTCACAATGATTAGTGGAAGGACAGATGGATTCTAGTCTCCAGAACGGTCAGTCCTAATGCAGTGGGGCTTTAGGGTACTCCCGAAAGTTGAAGGTGCCAGTGCTCAGAATCCTGCAGACTTTCTGGTTCAGAGTCACAGCAGTCACCACATTAATGACACTGATGGAATGCAGGGTATAACAGGTGCTAAACATTGCTACATAATGGAGAAGATGAAGTATTCTCTTTGATGTCATGCTGTGATGCAAGACAGGTCCAGTCTACTTAGGAATTTAGTTTGACATAAACTCCTTATACATGTACTTCTAATAACCACCTGCAGTATTTTCTGGTTGCCACTGTCTTTGGCTTAGTATTAGGGTTTGGCACAAGTCATTTCCCTCCCATATTTAGTGAGGTCTAATATCTACAACAGAAGAGTTCTTTCTGGCTTATTCTGTCTTCTTTCCTGTTTTGTAGCAAAGAGTTCTAGTAGTTCATACCTGCTGTCTTTCAGAGTGTCGAGAGTCATCATCAGGACTACAGAGGAATTCAAGGACCTGATCAAAGAAACAATATTTTTTACTTGATACCAGCAATGAAAACATCCTTTCAATACCACCAATTCATTCACATAGTTCATACCTGCTGTCTTTCAGAGTGTCGAGAGTCATCATCAGGACTACAGAGGAATTCAAGGACCTGATCAAAGAAAAAATATTTTTTACTTGATACCAGCAATGAAAACATCCTTTCAATACCACCAATTCATTCACATTTAGCCATAACAAATACCACAGGTATATGGTAACTTCCCAACTACTTGGCCTAGTGCATGAAACATCAGGCTCAGGTATGCTAAAAATTTATACACACATTTCTTTACTGTTTAGAAACATAACTAGAAGGCAGTATCACCTATATACCTTAACTTTAAGTTCCCTGATACCATGGACCAAGCAAAGAATGGACTTAGAAGTCAGGCCCCTTGAATTTGAATCCTAACCTTATTAACACTTAATAATAACACTTAATGCTAATCATAACACTTACTGTATGACCTTGGATGGGTTACTTAACCTCTCCAGGCATTAGTTTCCTCATCTCTAAAATGGGAATAATTATACCTATTTCACAGCTGTTGGGAAGATTGAGTTAACATATACATATAGAGCTTTGGAAAAATGCCTGGCATTATGAAGTGCTCAGTAAAGGCTAGTCATTATGAGCTTCTTTCTCCAGAAAAAAAAGTATTTTCTTTGCTACCTATGGATAGACGGAAGATATTTAACTGGGATTAGGAGATACCTTCGGAGTCAAAGTCATTTGTAAGTAAATCCAGATTTACCAAAAGTAATCTCTTCACCAGATTGTCATCATAGTGTTACTACCACTGAGATGGGGTGATTCTTAAACTGGAAAATTCTTGAGCAAAGAATTCTAAGCAATTCACAGCAACAGAATAATTGAGAGAACGGAATCCCTATAAACTAATCTCCACAAACAACACTCCCATGATACCAGGATACTAGGCAAAGTTATACTACCCAGAATGCATCATGAAAACACACACACACACACACACACACACACACACCAATTTAGATCCCAAACCTAAACAAGTCCCTCCTTTATAAGACACTTATCCAACAATCTATCATATTAAGCATCAGTGTAATCCAGTGAATTTTCTATGAACAATAAACAAAGGAAAAACAACTCTAGTTCTCATTGTTGAAGACACTTACCTGATCAAAAAGTGTTCTGTTTACAAACAAGGTATTGTCAGGCTTTGCAAGCTGCCGAGCAAGGAACGTAAAAAGACACCCTACTTGCGAGGGAGTAAAATCTGAATTCTCTACCATAACCTGATGGGCAAAAGAGACCATTTATTAAATAATCCATCTGGTTTGATGCAAAAAAATATACAATTAGAAGGAAGGGTCAGCCTCATCACTGAAGACTCATGAAAACATTCTTTTATTGACTGTGCAACAATTATGTTCAATACCATTTAGAGAAGGAGCACAACTACTTGCATACTCTCAAAGGAAAACATTTTAGTGATTTTTGGCATATTTCTAACACAACTTGGATGAGAACTGAATTGATAGAGGTGGATATAGGATTTCAAAGAAATATTAATCACGTTTTCTTCTGGATTCTTAGAGAATTCTACGAAAATTAAATTCTAATTAAATTTAAATAATCCTACTAAAAATCTGGCCATCAACAAGGGAAGAGAGAGCTGCTTTGGAGTTTAAAAGTAAGATAACCTGAGAGTGAAGGTACCCCAGAAAAGAAGTCAGCTATTATATGCATCAATGAAGTAAATGGCTTCTGCCTTGTCTACAAGCAGTTCCTTTGAATAGATGGTTTTGCATAATAGATTTTTTACAGTCACACATGGTTATGAAATCATAGTTATTCCCTCTACTTTAACTCAGCTCTCATCTCCTGAGTACCACACTGTGTAAGATGCTATGGTTGGTGCCTTTAAGGGAATTACGAACTGGAAAGGAAGGAGAAACAGGTAAACAAAACTTAAATAAAATGCAGTGCTATTTTAAAGGCACAAATGATTAGGAAAGTGTAGTGGACAAAATTTACTTCAACTGGTTAAAGAGGGAATTTGAAAAAAAAAATTAGAAAAATAGCTTTAAAGCTAAGCTTTAAAGCCCATGCAGAACATCTGACAGTGGGGAATGCCAGCGGAGAGGTAAACCAGGCAGAGAGAAGAGCAAGCAAAAGCATGGACACAAGAAAATACGACTCTGTTAGGGGGAAACCATAAGTTTCATTTGAATGCAGCAGCATGCATGAGGACAAAGGAAAAATCAGATTGGAAGAGAAGATCAGGCCTCAAATGTCATCCTAAGAAATCTAGAATTTATCCCATAGAAAACTGGGGAGCTACTAAAGGTATTAGGAGAGTTGATCATTATCAACCATGAGATCAACAGAAGGAAGAATTAGAAGGCAGGGAGACCAAGATGCAAACAACTGCTGGGGTCTAAGAGGTTCTAAACTAGGGCAGTGATAATGAAAGCAGAAGGAGGGACATATGCAAAAGACACTGCAGAGAGATAGGAGGCATTCAGCACACACAATAATGTCCATTTGCCTGCTCTCTGGTCATTGCCTATAATCCTACTCTCACTGGCACTCCCTCAAAAGTACACTCTAACAAATCAGCACAACTCTGTCATCAGAAATGAGAAAAACGGGGCTGGCCCATGGCTCACTTGGAAGAGTGTGGTGCTGATAACACCAAGGCCACGGGTTCAGATCCCCATATAGGGATGGCCGATTAGCTCACTTGGGAGAGTGTGGTGCTGTCAACATCAAGTCAAGGGTTAAGATCCCCTTACCAGTCATCTTTCAAAAAAAAAAAAGAAAAGAAATGAGAAAAACAATCTAGAAAGTTCATTCTTCACTGACCCAAGGTACATATTATCAAGAAAACATACAAGAGTGGCAATTCATCAACAGAAATAGTGAAGTACTTTATGGAGTTTACTGTCTTCATTTGGATCATTCTTCCAACTTAATATAGGCTTAAATTCAAATTCCAACTTAATCAACTTACAAAAATTTCTTAAACATCTACTAGGTTCCAGGCATTGTGCCGGACATGTTCTGGGTATGTTAAAACAATGACCAAAATATTAATAATAACAACCACAATAGTAATAATAATACTCCCTCCTCCTCCTCCTCCTCACAGTCTCTACCTTCAGGAAGCTCAAGTCCAGATAGAAAAATATATAAACAATTACAATACAGTGTGCTAAGTGTAGCATAAAGTGTGTGAACACAGAGCACGGCAACTAATCAACCTAGAAGTGTGGGAGAGGATTCAAAAAGTTTCTCATGTATGATATTTGTCTTGGAAAATGATTAGGAATTTGCCAGTCAGTAAAAGGGAAGAAAAAGTCATGACGCGCTAAAAGAAAACTCATGCAAAGAACACAAACCATGAAGACAACACAAAAAGTTTAGTGATTTCCAATAATTTAAGGTGGTTGAGGAGTACATAATACAGGTGTGTTGGGGGTGAGGAGGAGGGTGGAAGAGGGGAGCAGTTATAGAGAAGTAGACAGAGACGAGAAAATATGGAAGGATCTTGGATGTTATGTTAAACAGTTAAGATATTATGGCAGATATTACTACTTAAGTTCCAACATCTATATTTCCCTCCTAACTTAGAAACAGAACTCATTTTTAGTTAAGCATGTGGTTAGCAAGAATACATATTACATTTCTGAGTCCCTCTTAGCAGCTAAGGTGCCATATATCTTAAGTTCTGGGCAATATGATGCAAGCAGAATTGCAGTACACAACTTCCAAAAAAATTTCCTTAAAGAAAGGAAACACTTTCTTCTTTATCTTTCTGCATTCAGGCTGACTAGAATGCAGAGGTGATGGCTAGAATCTAAGCAGCCATCTTGGACCAAAGAAACCACATACTAAATGTAAAGCTAAGATAAAAGGAATCTGCATCTCTGATTAAGTTTATAAAGCCACTCTACTAGATCAGGTTACCTACCTCCAGACTTATCTGAGAAAAATAAATTCCCATCACAATTAAACTATTGTTCTTTTGAGTTTTCTCTCACTGTCAGCAGAACTTAATTCCAACTGATCCAATAGGGAATCATAGAAGAATATTAGAGGACAGGCAAGATCACAAATGAAAGGAGGACAAGATTAAAATAGGGAGACCATTTAGGAAGGTATTTTGGAAATCTAGGTAAAAATTCTCCATATTATTAACTTGGATCAAACTGGCATTGGGCCGGCCCGGTGGCGCACTGGATAGTGCGCCGCTTGGGAAGCGCGGCTGGCGCTCCCGTCCGAGGGTTCGGATCCCACATACAGACCGGCTCCCGCTCACTGGCTGAGCGAGGCGCGGGAGCAACACCGAGGTTTGCAATCCCGTTGCCGGTCCCCGGTCCGGTACGGGGGCAACACTGAGGGTTGCGATCCGTTGCCGGACACGGAAAAAAGACAAAAGACAAAAAAAAAAAACAAAAAAAAAAAACCTGGCATTATATGAGAGCTTAGAATCCTTTTCTCATATTCTCATATTACTGCCTATCTTACAAATTATTTAAATAGCTCAAATGAGATAATGTACATAAGCGTGCTTTGAAAATTATAAATTATTAAACTATTATAAATGCAATACATGGATATTATGCACAACTAGAAAACATTTTAATTATGGTGTCTTGCCCAAAATAATCTAAAAGTCATTAAAAGTAAGAAATCTCCATTTTATAGTCAAATGAACAGAGTGAAACTCTAAGCTTTCAACTGTAAGAGGAAACTGGCCTGCTTGAAGTTTCGCAGATGAAAGGAAAATAACCTGTCTCTCTGCATTCATTCATTAGCAACAGCATGAATCTCAAGATAACTGTTTCCTGAATCTGGTTAGATTTAGACTGGGATGTTCATCTCTGCGCCATGGTAAAATACAGCACTACTTAGCAATGAAGTGATGTTGGTATGAGACAGAAGATACTTCTTCACATTAATTATTTTCTCAAAGCACTCTTAAACGTTAGTCTCTATTATCACACATAATCATACTAAGATAGCAATTTTCACAATATACATTTCTCAATTCACATTTCTCAAAAGCAGTACCTTTTATCCTCATATCCAGTCTAAAGCTGAGATACATTTTGTAAAAAATGAATGATGATTATTTCATTCAGTTCTTGAGGACAAAGACACCATTTTCAAAATTTTAAGATATGATTGCAACATATCACTTCACTGAACAAGATTATTTTAGAACCTGCTATAAAACAATTTAATTACCTTAATTTAAATATAAAGACATGTATTCTTTGAATACTTACTTTCAACAAAATATCCACAATTCGCTGTTGATATTCCACAGCTTGCTTGTCATTTTTGAAATCTTCAAAAGTCTAAAAGGGAGAAAGAAATTTTATAAAGTAATTATTATTTGAAAATTTTGGAAGGAAATAAGTTACTAAATTCTTGTTAACAAAATCCAAGTGAATTCCCAAATAACATACACTCCTCACTAGGTTTTTTCTTATACACCTTTAATGATAAGTTACTTTTAGTGAGTCAAGTAAAAAGGCATACCATTTAATAATGCATGGTATTCTGAGAGTTTAAAAAATCAATCAGAAGTATAAAAATACAGTGGTTATCACACAACCAAAACATGGCTTGAGGAAGAAAGTAATTCAAAGTCTATAGAAAAATGAGAAAATGAGAAAGAACACTAATGGCAAGAGGCAAATAGGGAGCAAAGGTTTGGGAACAGAAGGATGAAATGCCACTGAATGATGCTCAGCAATCATTCAGTCTATGTAATTTGGAAATAAATGAAATTCAGTTTATTAACTGTAATGAAAAATAATTTTCATGATTTCCAAATTAAGAAAAAATGATGTTCAGAAATAGGCTTTTTAAAAAATTATGATAAAAGTGTTGAAATGTTAAAATTCTTAAGCCTGCTAACAAGGTATCCTATTCTCAAAACATTGCTAAGTACAGCATTTTTTATTTTAGGTTCCTTCTCAAGTAGAGCCAGTGTATTCTGAATATAACATGCATCACAGTAAATGACACACCAGATTCTGTTTGGCAATATATAATAACAGCATGTCACAAAAATACCTAGTACATACAGGATGCATATATGAAGGAATTGAAATTATGTCCACTATCCAAAAATTGAAATAAAAATATTTACTAAATAATAAGAATGATAAGACTTGAAGATCTCTCCTATGGTTTTCACTTAGTGCATTTGGTTCTGAGAAATGTTTAAATTGACATAGCAATAATTTACTGCTCTTTTCTTAAAACAAGAAAATGACTTACATATTAGCCCAACAGATTAAAAAAAAAATGGGGGGGGGTGTGAATTTCACAGCCATGAACTTTCAAGACTACATCATAGTTCTATCTATTCAAACCAGAATATTTGCTGTTCTTTAAATGAGCCCTGAATTTCCCCAACTTCGCTGAAGAACCTTTGCTCATGCTGTTCTCTTATTAGCATGTTTTCCCTTCTTTCTCCTATCTGGCAGGTGCTTAACAAATGACTGTTGAATTGCTTAGTTAATTATTTACAGAGAAAAATAAAATATTTTAAACTTTTTTTCCAACTAGTCTGCTTTGCTGCTAGTTAGTTGGGAAATGCTGACATGAGTTACCAAGTAGATTGTAGGAACTCTTAATCTGGAAGGTTCAAATAGAAGACATTTTGATGTCAAATATGGGTGGGTTAAATATGATCCTGCCTGAAGACAGGAAGATAGACTAGAACATCTCTCAGTTCTATCTTCTGGTTTATGAGAACAACACACACACACACACACACCTACCTGCCTTATGAGAACAACACACACACACACACACACACACACACACACACACACACACACACACACACACACACACACACACACACACACACACACC
>NW_007733534.1:66758-89943 GCF_000696425.1 Galeopterus variegatus
TTAAAAATTATTATGGGGTTTCTGTATGATAATGATAGCAAGCTAATCTAGGGGTCAACAAACATTCTCTGCAAAGGGCCAGACAAAATTTATTTCAGGTTTTGTGGGCTACATGTGATCTGATCACATCTTCTCCCTTTTCTTTTAAAAAAAACCCTTAAAAATATAAAAACACTCTTAGCTGGCATAAGCCAGGGGCCAATGGGGCTGGATTTGGTCCTCAGACTGTAGTTTGCAGACCCCTGTCCTAATCTCTTTACACATCCCCCTAAAAAACCCCCATATAATAAAAAAGAGCAAAAGGAACCACCTAAACCCCATGCTAATGGCAAAACTAAAAGGACAACAAATACAACAAACTTCAATTTACAGTCATCCCACATCTGTAGACTCAACCAACATCAGATGAGAAATATTCGGGGGGAAAAAAAAAAACCAAAAAACCAAAAAATAAAAAATAACACTACAACAATAAAAAAATAAAATACAAAAAAAAATACAATATAACAACTATTTACACTGTATTAGCTATTATAAGTAATCTAGAGATGATTTAGTGTATGAAGGAGGATGCATGTAGGTTATATGCAAATGCTACACCATTTTGGACTTGAGCATTTGTGGATTTTGGTATCTGTGGGGAGTCCTGGAATCAATCCCCTGAAGATACCAAGGGACTACTGTAGTTGCAGTTCAGGTTCATTGTCCTGGGATGACTGTACATATAAGTGGGAAAATAAGCATCCCAAATTAGCAGTGTTAGCTCCAAAACACATAGCACCAATGAGAAGTCAGGATAAGATTGTGTAGAAGAAAGGAGGGTGTAACAAGGTTCTAGTGGTAGCAGAACACCTATAACATAAAATAGAATTCACCTCCAGAAGAAAAGAGGGACCCATCATGAGTGAGGAAATACTGAGATCAGGTCTGAGACCTCATGGAACAAAACAGAACACTGGCTATTAGAAAGATCAAAGGAAATGATCTAGAAAGCGTAGATCAGAAGTCTTGGTAAGATACGACTTTTGGGAGAGAGGTACCTCGGAATGGGGAAATATTTCTTGGAGGCTTACTGGTGAAGGCTTAGTGGTAAAGAAGAAAGCAGCTCAAACAAGATAATGTCAAAGAATGAGAAGATGATAGACTACTCTCAAAAGACACTACTTAAGAATACTTAATTTCTTTTGTGGACATATATTTTTATTTCTTTTTAGTAAAATGCCTAAGAATGGAATTGCTGGGTCATTTGCTAAGTGTATTATTTAACTTCGTAAGAAACTAACAAACTGTTTTCCAAAGTGGTTTTACCATTTCACATTCCTAGGGTAGTATGTGAGAGTTCTAGTTCCTTTATTACAAATAAACAATTGAACAACAGAAATCTGGGAATCTTCAATGCTTCCCTGTTTGTCTTATCCTTCATATCCAACTATATAATAAGCCCTAAATTTTAGGGGGCTGATTTGCCTCCTAAATCATTTTTCAAATCGTTTTACTTCTTGTTATCCCCATTGTCACTGCCTTAATTCAAGCCACCATTATCTTATATCTAGGTTACTACAAAAATTTGCTAACAGATCTCTTTGCCTCTAATCTAATCTCATTTCAATTCATTTTCCATATGCTATGGTCTAAATGATCGTGTCCTCCAAAATTCATGATGAAAATCTAATCACCAAATGAATGGCATTAGAAGGCAGAGTGTCTGGGAGGTGATTAGGTCATGAGGGCAGAGCCCTCATAAATGGGATTAGTAACCTTATAAAAGAGGCTCCAGAGAGATCCCTTGCCCCATTCCTGCCATGGAAGGACACAATGAGAAGGTGCTGTTCTATGAACCAGGAAGTGGGACCCCAATAGATACAATCTGCCAATGCCTTGTCTTGGATTTCCCAGCCTCCAGAACTGTGAGAAATAAATTTCTGTTGTTTATAAGCCACCCAAGTCTATAGTATTTTGTTATAGCAGCCCAAACCGACTAAGACACAAGAGCCAGAGGAAATCTTCTTGAACTATAAATCATGATATTTCTCTTCCTAAAAGGCTTCAATGGCTACCTACAGCAGTAGTATAAATTTTTACTAGATTGCAAGCCTCAGTGTCTGCCTATGTCTCTGGATTTGTTTCTTACTGCACTTTTCCTTACACTTAAAGATGCAGCCATACTGAATTTTTCATTTCAAGGCCTTTTACATATCCTGTCCTTCTGCCTAGAGTATCTTTCCTACTCTTCACCTGACTAACTTCTACTCATGTTTTGAGACTCTTCACCCAAGAAACCTTCCCTGACCCTCCATTAGGGTGCCCCTCCTAAGTGTCCGTATAACATCCTGCACTTCCCCTAAGGCATGTATTACACTATGCTGTAATTACTTATCTACGAGTCTGGATCCTCTTTCTCCACAGGGCAAGGTTTATATGCTGTCGGCCAAGGTTGCATCCCCATTAGTACAGCACATGGTATATGCTAGGCACTCAAAATGTTTGTCAAGCAAATGAGAGAGATGTTTTTGCAGCTTTACTATAAATCCCAATATCATAATTCAGGCATCAGCATAATTCCACATGTGTTTCAGTGCTACCATAGCCCATTAAAAAAAAAAGAAAATTAGGTAAAATTCTTTGTTTTCTCTACCATTCTTTCCAAATCCCCTGTCCCATTGTTTCCTGTTTCTTTTTTCCTACATGCAGTCACCAAGCACGTTTATGTTTTCCTCTGAACTTAGTCTAAGGTCTCCTACACCAACTAGATCTGACTTCCAGTTTTAAGCTTCTTTTCCTTTCTTCCTATGCAATTAAAGTTGCTGTGTCTGAGGTCAGATTTTCAAATTAAACCAATTCAAACTATAATATAATAACTTTCTCATGGGTATTTATCTTTTTAAAATAATTTAATAGTCTATTATATCATTCAACTTATAAAAGTAGTATATGCTCATTAAGGAAATTTGCCCCATCTCACAAAGTTAATTACTATTAATATTTGAGTGTATTTCCTTTCTGCCTTTCTCTAAATACTGTATATATATTCATATGTGTGTTTTACATATCTGTGAGCCTCCTGCTTTCACTAAACACTATAATATAAGCATTTTCCATGTTATCACAAGCTTTTCAAAACCAACTACAATACTATGTAATTGGGAAGATATACAGTGTTTTATTTATATAATTATTCTCCTAGGGGCATTTTCACAGAGAACCTGGCTCACTCAAATTCATCTCTAATTAAACATGTTTAAAGGTGTTTTTTCAGCAGGAAGCCTTCATGCTCCATTTCAACTCCAGGTATTTCCACTATCATCACCATCATAACTGCCTCAGAGCCCTCTTCCATATTTAGTAGGCCAGGTAATATAATTCATAAAATCAGAGATACATCATATCTAACCCTGCTCTCTTTATCTTTTTGATGAGTGTGTATTAGAGAGAGCGAGACAGAGAGAGAGAAAGGGAGGAATGGAGGAAGGGAGATAAGAAACTAGAGAAAATATGGGTGGCACAATAAAATTCAACATTTGAAATCTTGGCTTACTGCTGGGCATAAAAACTGTACCTGCATAAGGATTATTATTTTCCTTTGTTTCTATCATAAAAAAAAAAAATTATCACCCTGGTTCTTTTGAAAGTACCTTAAAATCAGACTATCTCAGGGACCCTCCACCACAACCAGATACACCGCCAATGCCACCAGCAACTAGGTAAGGAGCATGTCAAAAACATCACCTCCCTGTGGGTGGCCCACCACAGCCACCACTATAACCACAGCTGCTGCAAAAGTGGCTAGAAGCCACAACCACCATGCAGATGATCCACCAGCCACTGGAGTGCATTGACACAAGGAGAGTCACCAGCAGAGACCAAAGAAAAGAAGAGGATGTCTCTCTCTACAAAGCCCATTCCACAGTGAAAGAAGAAGCATCTACTCCACGATAATATTGAGGGACCTGAACACACCTTTCAGCATTGGATAGATCATCTAGGCAACAAATCAAGAGAGTAACTATAACTCTTTTGGAAGAAGAGAAGAAATCTAGGGTTATCAGAAGTGGGAGGGGAGAGGGAAAAGGGGATGGGGAGAGATAGGACAAGGGGCATAAAGAACAAATACCATTTGTAACAATATATATATATGCTAGTAATATTGATTTGATCAACATATGTCAACATTGAACCCCCAAAATATGTGTAATCAGTTATGAGTCAATAAAAATTTTTTTTAAAAAAATCAGACTATCTATTACCAGTGCCAATACATTTAGAAATTCTCTTGTGTCAAAATGTAGCAAAGTCCGAACATAAGGATAGATTTCTTCCTCAGAGGAAGCTTCTGCTGAATGTAGGCGAATCAGAAATTCAAAAACCTGCAGGTTGAAAAAAAATATTGATTATTTTCTCATCCTATAAAGTATCTTGCTGAAGCAATGATTCCCATGTGGAAAAATAAAGGCAGGTTGAATTCAGTTTAAATTGCCACTATGTTATAAATTCTCTCTTAAATCCTCTCTCAGCTATAATTATTGACTTCAGTGATAATGTGTAGACTCTCTCCTATAATTAATAGCTCCTGGTCCAGGTGTAATGGCCAACTATAATTTGTCTTCAGTGCATTTTAACAAGAGGTGCAGATAGTAAAAATGCTATGAAAATAGTACCAACCTGATTTTTAACCAAGGGAACGAGATCTTCAGGTATGTCACCAAGAGGATAGGCACGACCTGCTAGACAACAGCTAGAAGAAAAGAATAAGAATATATTTGATTAGTCGTAAAGAGGTAACTTTCAAGTGAGTAGCACATTGTTTCTCAAATCTGGGATACTACTTTGATTTTTAAGCAGACTTAACTCTTGCTAGTTAGGTCAAGTTTAAAACCAGATCAAAATGACATCCAGTTCAAAAAATGTGGGCAACAGGAATGGTGGTGAATGAAGTAACATATCCTGTGACTGAGTAGGAGCTTTCATTTCTTCATATTTTTCCTAAGAAAAACCCAAGGTTCACTAAGAGGACAAGAAATGAGGACAAAGTACCTAAATGCCCCATACCCAGCATCTAGAAAGAGCCTAATGGCACCAGAAAACTATGGTTTACCTCTTAAAGGCCTACCATTTTCAGAGACTTTTAAACCAATGGCTGTAAGAATGGAGATTAAAGATAGGTAATGAGCTAGGCAAATAAATGTCTGGAAAATGTGTACAATAGAACAAGGCTTTCTTTTTTCTTCAGAGTTAGAATCTGAAGAGAAATTTACCTAGTTTACCTCCACATCAGACATGCTTTATGGCTAATGACTTGCCTTTAGGATGAATTTATCACAAATGTCTTCTAAATGTGTCTTCCTTTTTTCTGTTTTTAGGGTGGGGCACAAATTTTAAATCTCTTTAAACCAGCCATCAATTTTTAATGTTTGGTTAAAGACAACTGGATACCACCATATTCTAAAAAGATTAAAGTACTAATAACAAAGCACTAGGCCAATGATGTATATGCTCTACTACACTAAAGAATCAATGTAACGAGTATGAAATAGGTCTCAAAGTTAACTCTGATAGATGGGAGCTAAAATGATGCTCTAGCAGGTCCTGCCAACCAGCTATCTAAAAGTTTTATCAGGACCCAGTTCTGAGCCTACACAGTCTATTGGAATGAATTCCAGGAGTCAGGAGATAAGTATTCTTGTTTTACCTCTGTCACTAACTTTTCCATAATTTAAACAAATTTCCTGCCCTTATATATAAACTAGAGACAACACATATCCCACATAGTAGTCTGTAGTAAAAGTAAAATATTCTACATCATGGTTTCTCAACCTCAGACCTATTAATGGGGCCAGATAATTCTTTGCTGTGGGGACAACACTGTGCATTGCAGCATGCTTAGCAGCATCCCTGGCCTCTACCCCCTAGATAGATAGCAGTAGCATCCTAGACCCAGTTGTGACAACCAAAAATATCTCTAGATAGTCCACACATCTTAGGGTAAGGGGGAATCACCCATGGTTGAGAACCACTGCTACACATAAAAGAACTTTGGAAAATGAAAAGGACTATATAGATAAGAGATAAGAGAATCTCTAAAAATATAGGGGAAAATATAGAAAGAACATACACACAGATAATAAATAAAAACCTCTTACCTAATATATACAAGAAGCTTGTTGCCCATAATAACTTGCTCATCTAAGATAGAAAAAAAAGTATCTTCAGCAATTCTCTCTCAAAACCTTTTCAGAGATATAATTTTTATGTGGAAACAAAAAATAAAACTTGGCATTTAAGGTAAGGTAAATATATTCCCAAATAACAGAAAATTGAGGTAAGACCACTTTATTATTTTCTTGATTTTTATTAGAGTCTTTTCACAGACACAAAATCAGTGAGTTATCTAATACATATAAAAGAAATAGATATGAGGGTAGAGATCTATGTATTGTTGGCTTAACTGCTAGCCTAGGACTAGTGGAAGGTGTAGGGCAGGCAATGAATTAATGAACTGTAGATCATGGCCAATTAATTAATATTAAGACATAACTATAATGTCTTCTTATCTGTAACATGGACTTTCACCACCTACAGTGCTGTAGGGCTGAGGAGACCATTGTTCCCAAATGTTTAAAGTAACAGAACTCAACTAAATGACCTTTAGGGCCCTTTCTATTCTAAATTATATCAAAAATGTAAGATTCTGTCTTCTGGTGATATAAGCCTACTTCTTTGACTAAAAGAAATCAGAAAGATAATTAGACCAAGTTTTAGGTCAAAAAGTCAAGGTCAACATAGAATGGAGTAGGAGTATCAATAAGGGTAAAGTGATTAGGAATGCTTATGGTGTACAGATTATAGGTATTTGTGGTTGGTAATAATGAAGAGCTAAAGTTTCTATTTTCGGTATATGAATAGTGGACATAATGCAAGCAAATGTACAAGTACATCTTTTACTTTATCAGTAATGCTTTATAAATGCTCTAAATCTGTGATGTTATGAATGCAAATAAATTTGAATTGCTCAAAATTATATAAATAATTACATTTTGCTTCAATACCAATTGTTATTTGATCCAACTCAACTAGTATGACACACAGTGGCAATCACCTTACTGGTATACCAAGTTCATGTTTATTGGCTAATTAGATAAACACCTTTATTGCTAGAAATCTCAAGTAGAATGTATCTAGCTCACAATATTCTTTAAGCAAGGCAAATTTACTTTAGCATACCCATCTCCGTTATTCCACTACTATGAGTTCCTTAGGAGCAGGTAGTCCATGTTATCTCTGTATTCCTAGCATCCAGTATAGTGTCTGGCACGTGAGTAGGTAATCAGTAAATGTATACTGAATTGACTGACAGAGTACTTAATTTTCTATAGCTTTTCTTTTCCCAATATCTTCTTTTAGACAATTTTGTGTTGTAAAAGCTCATTATTTCCATTTGGATTTTTCAAAACTTTACTTTCATTTCTGGTAGATTGTGTGTGTGTGTGTGTGTGTGTGTGTGTGTGTGTGTGTGTGTGTGTGTAAAGCAATTTTCAAGTTGGGAAAAAAAAGATTAGGTTTAGGGCTGCTTTTAGGTATGAGGGATTAAGACTGTACAAAATGACTCCCTCTGCACCCACCCTTATATGAAAAAACTGCAGAACATGGACATAATACAAAAAGTAACTGTCTAAAGTTATTGAAGAGTGAATAGAAGTGTACAAATCTAGTGGGGAGTTCAGACTCACTTGGTGGAGGAGAGACAGGCAGCCATACTTTTCTTTTTCGTGGTCTTTCCCTGGGTACATGTACTCTGAACTGCACACATGGAGGTGGGGTAAGGGGTTGTTAGGCAGCACATGCCCCTCCCCCCCGCCCCAGCCCCAATCTTTCTGGCCTAGGAGATCAGAAAAGTAAAGTCAGGAAACCATGAATATGGAAGAATGGAGGAATCCCAAAAGGGAAAGAGTCACAGAGGGGATCCTCAAACTGTCTGCCCACATCCGTGATTGACCCTAAACTACCACACAGGAAAAAGACTCAAAGCAGCTCAGCCAAAGACTAAAAAATTGGAACCAAGACTGGAACTCCCTGCCTGAAGGTACTGAAGTGTGAAGAAAAGCAGACAGAGTCTGGTGGGGAATTCACAGGCTTGGAGGAGTGGAGACAGGGAGTTGTACAAATAATTTCTATCACTTGTAGCTTTCAGCCTGGGATTAAGTGCAGTTAGTGTGGAGAGCACAGCATAGCTGGTGGCTCACATGGAAACACAGCAGCAATCTTTCTGGCCAGGGGAACTAGAAAAAAGAAGCTAGGAAACAAGAACAGTTAAAAGATTGAGAGAATCTTGCAAAGAAAGAGCCAGAGAGAGGATCCCCAAACTCTGTATACCCTCAGCACTGACTGACCCCTAAACTATGCATATGGATTAGAATCAAAGCAGACTAGCTAAAAACAAATGATTTGAAGAGAGAATGGAGCTGCCACATGAGAAACAGTTTGCTGTTGAAGTCCAGCCAAGAAAATCACCTGATAAACAAAGGAAAAATATACTCAATGGAGAAAAATAACAGGATCCAGAATTTCCACGATGTAACATTCATAATATCCAGAAAACAATCCATAATTATCCAACAGATGAAGAACCAAGAAAATAAAACATATTCTCCTCAGGAGAAAAGAAAATCAATCAATTCCAATCCTAAGATGAACAAAATGTCAAAACTAATAGACAAGGATTTTAAAACAACTATTATAATTACTCCTCAATGAAGCAAAATGAAACACGTTTCAGTGCATGAAAATTTCAACAGATAAATGAAGAGTTGGACCAGAGAAACAGAAACAATAAAAAAGAATTAAATGGATATTACAGAACTGAAAAACACAATTGTTGAAAATAAAAATTCACTGAGTGGATTTAACAGCTGAATTGACACAAAAGGGAAAAGAGCAGGTGAACCTGAAGGTAGAGCAATAGAAATTATCCAAGGTGAAGAACAGAGAGAAAATAAAATAGAAACAAAACCCAGAGGGACAGACCTCTGAAATGGTGGACCTCCAAAAACTGCTCCCCCACAAAAAAAAACTGCTCCCCAGGAGACTATCAAAATTGTCTTTTCAGAATTCTTGACACTAAGGTTTGCCATGATCTAAAGAATATTCAAGAAAAATGCCTGACTCTTGATGAGAACAGTAAGTTTTATAACATTTTAACTTAACCAAGTGCCAGCTGCCCTGTCCCACCTTCACTGTGCTTTGAAAACCAGTAGCCTTGTAACTTTGGCAGCTGTGAAAACCAGCAACCCAGCAGCCAATCAAAGGGGCAGAAAGCCCATCCTCAGAGAATGGTCACTATTTGACTTATCTGGCAACTCACTTAAAAGCTCCATTCTCAGGGCTTGTCTTTCTTTGTCTTGACTCAGAACTCACGCTGTAGGAACAGCACTACTCCCAGAGCATCTGTGAAAATAATCAGTGCTATTGTTTAGCATTACAGCTGCCTAAGGCAGTGTTAGCAGTTGGGACTAATAAGAGGCTCACCAGAAAACTTTAAATGAAAAACTGGATAATGGAAGGTCTGCTGGGGGGGTTGAAAAGCTCAAATATACTCCTAGAATTCTTGAAGGATATGCACACGTGCAGAGCTGCACACATATTCAGGGAAGACCTGAAAAGGCCCTAATCTATAACCCATGGCTGATTTTGAGGCTCTATGCAAGCAGAAAGTGAAGGCTAAGGCAGAATTGTAAACTGCCTCCCAGAGAACTGAAAATTTCAAAATAAAATGAAGTAAGAACTGATACAATTGAAGCGAGCAATAATTCAACAATAATATTTGGAGACTTCCATATGCCACTTTCAATAATGATAAAAGAATCAGCAGAAGATGAATGGGAAACAGAAGACTTGAACAAAACTATAAGCCAACTAGACCTAACAGACATCTATACAACATTCCACTCAAGAACAGAACACATTCAACACATTATTTTTAAGTGTACATGGAACATTCTCCAGAACAGACCATATGTTAGGCCATAAAATGTCTTAGTAAATTTAAAAAGATGGAAATCATAAAAAGTATGTTCTCTGATCACAATGGAATGAAATTAGAAATCAGTATCAGTAGGAAATGTGGGAAATTCACAAATAGGTTGAAATTAAACAACACACTTCTAAATAATTAATATCACAGGAGAAGTAAGGAAATACTTTTAAGACAAATGAAGACACAACTTACCAAAATTTATGGGATACTGCTAAAACATTACTTAGAGGTGATAACTTAAAAAATCTGCCCTGACCAGATCAGCTAAATTGTAGTGCCTTGGAAAATATGGAATGAGTCAGTAGTCATGTCCCATGTCTTAAAAAAAGTTATAATAAGACCATTTTAACTTAGAAGCAGGCATATTGGCACCAGAAAAGCAATAACATAACCTGGAATGCTTCTTGTAACTCTTACTCTAGATCCCTGCATGTAGGATGTAACCTAGTAACAATCCCGAATCTATACTTAATGTGCAACCAACAAAAACTGATGTAAGGGCCGGCCCGGTGGCGCACTGCTATAGTGCGCCGCTTGGGAAGTGCGGCAGCGCTCCCGCCGAGGGTTCGGATCCCACATACAGACCGGTGCCCGCTCACTGGCTGAGCGAGGCGCAGGAGCAACACCGAGGGTTGCGATCCCGTAGCCGGTCCCGGTCCGGTACGGGGGCGACACTGAGGGTTGCGATCCATTGCCGGACACGGAAAAAGACAAAAAGGAAAAATAAATAAATAAATTAATTTAAAAAAAAAAAAAAAACTGATGTAATGATAAGGGAAGCTGTCTTCTCTCTCTCCTTTGATTCTTCCCTCCTTCTATGTATAAAAGAGCTAAGCTCTGCTGGTCCCCTTTGGAGGGCATTTCACAGGGTGATCTGACCTATGTGTTTCTCCAGTTGCAATTGTCATATTGGCTATGTTTTATATGTTTGGCCTCAGTTTCTTTTAGGTCAACAGAGGGATATTTGTAGCTGTAATCACCTATTTTAAAAAAGAAGATCTTATCAATAATCTGAATTTCCACCTCAAGAAACCAAAAAAAAAAAAAAAAAAAAAAGAGCAAACTAAATCCAAAGCAAGCTGGAGGTAGGAAATAATAAAGACTAAAGCTGAAATAAAGACAGACAAAAGAAAATCACTAAAGCCAAAATTGGTTCTTTGAAAAGATCAACAAAACTGACAAATCTTTAACTACACAAACCAAGAAAAAAGAGAGACTTGAATTATGGCAATGGGGCTGGCTCATGGCTCACTCGGGAGAGTACGGTGCTGATAACACCAAGGCCACGGGTTCGGATCCCACATACGGATGGCCGGTTGGCTCACTGGGTGAGCGTGGTGCTGACCACACCAAGTCAAGGGTTAAGATCCCCTTACCGGTCATCTTTAAAAAACAAAAAAAAAAGAATTATGGCAACAATGGAGACATCACTACTGACCTTGTAGAAATAAAAGAAATTACAAGGTGAAAGAGCTCAGGGAATGGCACTCCAAAATATGAAGGCTTGATAGGCTGATTAATTTAAACTGAAGGCACTTGAAGATCAACAGCTGCTGGAAGAAGTTTTCCCTTATCTGCCTTGAGACCAGATCCTCCAAAAAGAATTCAATTGTCCTAGATCCCCTCCCTAGGAATCTCATCATCTGGGGGAGATTGACTCATATTACAGGAAAGAAGATCTGAGGCCCAAAGAGATGTTGTCACAGGCTATCACTTGTTCTTTGGGTCTAATCATTCTCTCCCCCCAAATCATTTACTCTCCCCAAAATTCCCTACCTCCCCTCTCCCCTCTGCCCTATGAAGTTAGTGTAAAAGCTTCTAAATTTCACTAGGTTGTTGGGAACTCACTTTTATTTCCTGTGATGCCGCAGTGCATGTAACAAATTTGTAAACCTTTTCTCCTGTTAATCTGTCTACTGTTTATTTCATAGACTCAAGTTACTAAACCTTCAGAGGGTAAATGGAAAGTTCCCTTCTCCCCTACAAAGGGAATATTATAAATGACTATATGCCAAAAAGTTAGATAATGTAGATGAAATGGACAAATCCCTAGAAATTCACAAACTATTGGAACTACCAAAACAACTGACTCAAGAAGAAACAGATAACCTGAATAGACTCCAACAAGAGAAGAAACTGAACTAGTTATGATCTGAATGTGTCTCCTAAAATTCATGCATTGGACACTTAATCCCCAATGTTAAATGTTTGGAGGTAGGGTTTTTTGGGAGGTATTTAGGTCAAGAGGGCTCTACCCTCATGAATGAATTAAAGCTCTTTTTTGCTTTTCTGACAAGTGAATGGCCAATAAAAAGATGATCAACATCACTTAGCTATCAGGGAAATAAAATTAAAGCCACAATGAGATACCCTTACACACCCATTAATGGCTAAAGGTTAAAAAAGATATTAAAAGATTGACAGTATCAAGTGCTTGCAAGGATGTGAGCAACTGGAACTCTCATATATTGCTGATGGGAATGCAAAATAGGAAAACTATTTTGAACAACCATAAAGCAGGACCTGAGAAAGAAAAACATACATTCACCATACAATCCAGCCATTTGAATCCTAGGTATCTGTCCAAGAAAAATGAACACGTAGGCTCAAACTGAAATTTATTCATAGCTATGGGTTAGGAATGGGGGGTAAGAGCAGAACAAGAAATACTTGTGATGATGAAACTGTTCTGTATCTTGACTTTATCAATGTGAATATCCAGTTGTGATATTGTACTTTAGTTTTACAAGATGTTATCATTGGGGGAACTGTAAAGAGTATACTGAATCTCTATGTGTCATTTCTTACAACTGCATGTGAATCTATAATTATCTCAGAATAAAAAGTTTCATTTGAAAAAAAAACTTGTTCACAACTTTTGTAGCAGCATTATTCATAGCAGTCCCAAACCAGAAACAACTCAAATGCCCATCAACTGGTGAATGAATAAACAAATTATGGTATATTCAATCCATGGAATATAATCCAACAGTAAAGGGAACAAAATCTTAATTCATACAAAAACATGGATGAATCTCAAAAACATTATGCTAAGTGAAAAAAATAAAATACCAAAGGCCACATACTGTATAATTCTATTTACATGAAATGTAGTGACAAAAAGTAGATCAGTAATTGCCTGGAGGTGCAGCTGTGGGGAAAGGAACATGTACAAAGGGGCAAGAGGAAACGTTTTAGGATGAGAAACAATAGTTCTTTCTACAGTTTGATTATGGTGGTGGTTACATGATTATATACAATTACTAAAATTCACACTGTATACATATAATTAGTGAATTTTAAAACATTTAAATAATACCTTAAAATAGAAAAAAGAGAAAAAATTAAGGCTTAGAAAATCAATACCTGTTAGCGGTTTTCCTGCACTTAGAGGATGAGCAATGACTCTGAAAAGTTTCTGCATTAAAATTAATACGAAAACAATCACCATCATTTTAAAGAGTAATATTTTTAAAAAGATAATCAAGAATCTTATGCTATTAATCACCTTTCTCTAATGAAATTAGTCATCCGCTATTGAGATTAAATATAAAATCTTTTAATGTATGCATCACTGAGAAACAATCATTGCTGTCATATTCTTCACTGAAAGAATTTAATAAATACCAGTTACATGAAAGTTTTTGTTATAATTTCTTTTTTTTTTATTTTGTCTTTTTCCATGTCCGGCAACGGATCGCAACCCTCAGTGTTGCCCCCGTACCGGACCGGGGACCGGCAACGGGATTGCAACCCTCGGTGTTGCTCCCGCTCCTCGCTCAGCCAGTGAGCGGGAACCGGTCTGTATGTGGGATCCGAACCCTCGGGCGGGAGCGCTGCTGCGCTTCCCAAACGGTGCACTAACCAGTGCGCCACCGGGCCGGCCCTTGTTATAATTTCTAATATAAGGTATCCTTAGATTATTAGAAGGGCTTTATTCTTTAAAAAAAAAGTAAGCAAATGAAAGGATTAATGTCCCACCAATGTGGTAACGAAGATTACTTTAAACTGAAAACAGAAGCCACAGAAAGAAACATTATCTAAACTTAAGCAAAGGCTCCTGAAAATATAGCTGTCATGGATCCCCCTCAGGAGTTTCCTGTTTGGGAGAAGACTGACCCTTAACACCAAGAAGTGCAAATTCAGTTGTCCTTTAGCGTCAAAAAGCCCAATAGAACTTTCATACTTTCCCACTAATGCCTTAACTCTGCCCCCTCTTTTTGTTAAGCTGGTATATAAACCTTTACCTCTGGCTACTTAGCAAAACTACTCATTACTGAGTCTTCTCACACATGTGAACAGACCTTATCTTTTCTCCATTAATCTGTATATTGTCACTTGCAGACCCCAACTCCACCACCCCCACAATGCCCTCCATCATTGGAACATAAATTGTTAGAGGAAAAGTTTTGCCCCCCAACACAAGGCTTTAGAAACAACCAAAACTAGAACTAAGGAAATATCTCAAAGGCTATAGTAATCATATCAAATGTGGTAACACTCTCTTTCATTCTAGGAAATATAGAAAATTTCAAAAGGAAGGATACTACCTCTTAATTCAGACCTCTTTAAGTACTAAAAATAACTAAAATGTAAACACAAAAAAATGATTTCCTTACAGGCAGAGAATTATAAAAGAGGAATCACGGGATGCACCTAATCTCCCACTGCTAAAATCTCCAAATGATTATTTAATAATAAATACCAAGCTGCTGAAAGCAATTAAACTTGAAAATTACTCTGAACACAAAACAAGGCAACCTCAATAACCCAGTGTTCCATTTGAGATATATGGGTATAAATGCAAACCAGATTGTGAGGAATAAAAAGCCCACACAAAACAAAAATTTCAAAAGTAATATAACAAAATTTCAGCAATCATTTTTATCAACATGAGAATGTCTCAAATTAGAATGTGTTTTGAAGGATTATTTAGAGAGAAACTAGAAATTGCATTAATTCTTCCTAACTGTGGTTTAGTAATGGCATAGAGAACATTTTTGCATGCAGAGAGGTACTGGACCCCAGTGGGGAGATAGCTGACAATTCTCTCAGGGAAATACTGCACCTTGGTAAGAAAGCAGCTGAGAGGTGTTCAAGGGTAAAGAATACTCACTTGACATACAGACAATCGGCATCAAAACCAGAGGAAGAGGGGTGTGGCACTAATATCAAAAACTGACCAAGAGAAGAGAGGTACAACCAAAACTCAAGGGTTATCTATTAGAGGGATACTCACCCTACCAATCTTAATGTGCTTAAAGAAGTCTGAAATATCATAGAATGACTGTTGACTTAATAATACTAAGGATAGGTTTGGATGGCATTAAATTTACAAAAAGTTGACTGGGTGCCTTCAGCAGATGCCTGGCTCTTCTGAGGTATATTAGTCACTGTAATAAAGCAATGGACTGGGAAGGCACTATATGTATCCAAAACTCATTATCCATAATTCTGTCCTCAAATTTAAGATAAATAAAATGGATATGGAGTTTTGTTCTTCTTAAAATAAGCCCAAACTGCTTTTCAGATTCTCTTGATGAGGAGACTAAAAAATTTAAATAAAAGCTATAAAATACAATAAATGCTATAAAACTCTGAATTGAGAAAAGCACCAAATTAGCAATTGACAAATAATGGTCTACCATCTTAAGGACTCTCTGCTAGCAGAACATATCTACAAATAGCATTATCCAATAGTATATTTATTATATACAATGATTATATATAATAAATTTCTTATACCTTTTGGAAAAGTTACTACAGTATCAAAAAGGCTTAGGAGAAAAAAACCTAAAGTCCAACATGTAACCACTACTTTCAATTTTATCTATTGTTTCCTGGTATTTAAATACTTACTTATGCAGATAAAAAAGAAACCAATAGTAGAAGGCATGAAATTAAAGACTACCTAAAAGTCTCAAGCTAAAGTGGGTATAAGTCTAATAAATCTAGAAAAAAATTTTTAAATGATTGGATGAAAACAGAAACTATTCAAAGCAAACAGAGAATAGGGAAAACATTAATAGACAATATTAAATATGTATCCAAGTTAGGAAGTATCTTACCTCCATTGGACTAATAAATTCATTCATGCCTCTGTTGTAGACATAGATCATAGCATCATATAGGTGATTCTCCCAGCACATGAGAACTACCTGTAAAAAGGAAAAGTCACTTGGCCCATACAATTCAGTAAATTTCACCAATTATTTTCCTTAAAGCTTTAAGAATTAAAAAGATCTTAAATTCTCTTCCCTAATTTTTCTTATTCCTTCTCTGACAAAAAGTAAAACTGAAGTACTCAAACACAATACCAGGATAGAAACTGTTGTAGCTTCAATAATAGTTTTAACAGAACAATAGTAAAACAGCTACTTTTAAAGATCCTCCAATGTCTAAATTTGTTTCTTCTCTATCCTCTTCCTTTTCATATTCATTTTACCTTTGGTCAATTGTTCTACAAATATTTACTAACACCTACACTCAGGTCCTCTCCTAGGCATTGGGGATAAAATGATGGATAACACAAATCCAGACCAAGTCCCAACTCTTACAAGACTTACATTCGTCTTGGACACTCACCAAAAGAAAGGAGGAGCACAAAATGGTGTATGAGTTAAAACTTGGGGAAGATACTCAATTACACAAATAATTCATTATTTACAAATGTGATAAGCATTATAGAGGAATCTGACTTAGTCTGGAGTGTTCAAAAGTCATCCTCGAGGAAGCAACATTTAAGCGAGGACCTAAAGAATGCATGTATGTGAGACAAAAGCAGAAGTGGAAACTAGGGATTCTGTAGGCAGAAGCAGCAGTAAGGATGAAGGACCTAAGGTGGAAAGGATTTTGGATTGTTCAAGTGTGGAGAGAAATCAATTTGAGGAAATATTTAGAAAGAGGAATAGATATGACTTGAAATATACAGTCCTCTGTATTCTGTTCCAATGGGAGCTATTTAACACTATAAAGTGACAAAAGGGCTGAAGTAGAAGAGTAGAGGTTGGAAAAGGAGAATGATAAAGAATAGCCAGAGAGGTAAGAAGAAAAATGACAGTGAGATGTCCTGGGAGAGTCTAGAAGAAGGCCTGTTCTGGGACCTCTTCTCTCTTTCCCGTCTCTCTCAGCCAATGCCATGACCATACTTGTCTTTACTGATGACTAAAGCATTTACAGCTTCAGCCCTAACCTCCCCTCTGACCCATATATCCCACCACTTACTTGACATCTTTACCTGAATGTCTAGTAACTATCTCAAAATAAAATGGCAAAACAGAACTCCTGATTTTGTCTCTCAAACTTAGACCTGCCCCAGTCCTCCAATCTTCTTAAAGGAATCACTATCCACCCTGTTTCTCAAGCCAAAAAAACTAGGTATCATCCTTAAATTCTCTCATTCCCACTTGTCCATATCCTCACATTAAATTCATCAGCAAATCAATTCTACATCCCAAATCAGGCTCTTTCCATCTCACTGCTACCAGCTGGCCAGAATCACCTCCTGGACCAGTCTCCTAACTAGTCTCCTTGCTTCCCCTGTACTTCGTTCCCATCCCTCATTCTGTTGCCCCTAAAACAAACCAGAGAGATCCTGCTTAAAACTTTCACAGCAAAACTTAGACTAAAATGGAAAAATTTGTACCTTGCTCTGCAAGGTATCTCGCTGTCTTTCACCAAGCTCTAGATCTGCTTCCCTTTTTTCTGTTACTTGAACACCCAAAGTATAATCTTTTTTTTAATACTAGCTGTTGCTTTTACCTATAATAATATTCTCTTCCAAGATCTTTGCATTACTGATTCCTTCTTGTCATTGGATTCCAAGACTCAATGTTACCCCTTAGAAAGGCTTTCTATAATTAGCCAACCTAAAGGAGACTTTTCTCCTCTCTCTACCACACTGTCCTGTTTGACTTTTAACTTAACACTTGTTTTTGGATATTTTCTTGATTGTTTACTTGTTTATCTGTTTACTGCCAAACTTTTCTGCTAAAATTTAAGCTTTATGAGAGGACAATCCTTATTCACCAGGGTCACTGAAGCATCCTCAGAGCCTGACACTCAATAAATGCTTCTTGAATTAATGAAAAAAATGCTGCTGAAAGAGTAAGCAAAATAAGAAGTGAAAAAATATCATTCGATATGGTGGACATAGAGGTTATTGCTGACTCTAGCGAAAGCAATTATAAAGAATTATTAGGATGTGAAAAAAATGTAAACAGTCACCTAGACAATGCTTTCAAGAAATCTGGCTGTGACTGAGAGGAGTGAAACGGGGCAGTAACTTAGAGGGAAGAAGGAGAGAAGTCTTGTTATGGAGACATGAGAAACTGAGGGGAAGATTTTTTAATTGTATTAACATGAAAAAGACTAAAGCATATTTACATGGTGTTGGGGAAAAGCTGAAAATGTTGGAAAGAGAAGAAATTAAAATTTCCTCCTATATGTGATAGGTACAAAAAGCTAAATTGATAATATGCTTTCAGATCAGTGAACCTACTGTCAGACTGTGAAGACTATGCCAAATTACCCATATAATAGAAAGGATATTTTCTGTTAAAGGCATGTATAAAAGAGAATCAAGCTTTACTTTGCGAACTTGCAGCCATTCATAAAGAGCTTCCAAAAAGAAAACAATAACTATTTTTCCAAACCTTTTATTTCTATGTGATTTTGTACACTTCAAAAAAACTTTTAGGGGCTGGCCAGTTAGTTCAATTGGTTAGAATATGGTGCTGACAACACCAAGGTCCAGGGTTGGATTTCTGTACTGGCTAGCTGCCACAATAAACATACAAAAAACAACAAACAAACAAAACTTTTAGTCTTCCTAACACTTTTCTAAATCACCTATATATTAGCTCAAGAAGGTGTGCAGGAGTAACATGCTCATTATTAGGACTAATATGGAATTAAAGAATTAAACTGTGAAATGTTTTAGGCCAGAATAGATACTGTTCCTCAATTAAGGACTGAAAACATATTGTGGGGACCTGAAATACAATGGAGGTATATTATCAAACAATGGGCTGCTGCGCATGCTAAGAAGTCCTATAATTTGCCTCTTATACCATGCTCTGAATTTCAAAACCTACTGTAACTTGCCTCTTATACCATTCTCTGCATTTCAAACTTCATCTCTGGACTTATATATGAGGCTCTTTAAAAAATGGCATCATACTCTTAAAAGTAAAAATATTATATTATGCATGTGAAAGTACCCATAGTTGAAACTCACCTGCTGAATGAAAACTGTATTAGTGAACCAACAAACTGATGAAGAACTATCAGTCAACAAGCATTTATTGAGCAACTACTAAATGTAAATTCAATGCCAAGAGCTCTGGGAGACGTCAAAGAAATAGAAGACATAATCCCTGGCTTGCAGACATTTATAATCTACCTTTCACTTAAGTACAATCCTAAAAATTATATTGACAAATAAAAATTTATAAGACATCTCACCAAAAGTGCTCAATATATAATTGGGGTTTTTACAAGGCAGAGTGAGGCCTGGTCAGGTAAATATAATCAATAAATGAACGGTGTTTATTACATAAATTAGTAGACTGTCTATAAACTCACCTGCTGAATATCTAGGCTGGTGATATCCATATGTACAATGAGGGCTTCCACATTTTCCATTAACTTTTTATCTTGGAAATGAACAATCAAGTCTTTCATTACCTGGGGTGTTATCCCCACCAATTTATCACTTAAAATATAAGGCTCAAGGCACTCCAAAAACACTCCTTTGGCCACTGAATTCTCATTTAATTTGTCATACATCTGGCTAAATAAAAGATCCCTATAATAAAAAGGGGAAACATATTTTTAGAAACATTCCAAATATCCATTAAATTTAGTCTGCTAAGTATACCTCATCTTTTCCCTATTTCAACTTACTCATGAGTTTATTAGAGACAGTAACAATATTTGCACATAGTTTTATATTGTATTTATATTGTCTTTATATTAAAGACAGTAACAATATTTACGCATAGCTTTATATTTATAAAACCTGTTTTACATATATTTTATCTTAATCTTCTCAATACTTCTTTTAAAAACAAGAAAAGTTAAATAAGCTAAATTGTTTGCTGAAAATTACATAGCTAACAAGTAACAGAGACAGAATTTGAGCCCAGACTTCTGGCCAAAACCTGTGCTCAGTCAATTATGGCATGCTATTTCTTAAAGACAACAACGACAAAGACAACAACAGGGAATAGGAACATGAATAAAGAAGAAAAATCAAAAAGGACTATTCATAATTTATCTTTCCTCTTTCCTGGTATCTAAATATTCCTAGCTGACCTGCAGACTCACCATCCTTCTTTACCTAGCTCCAACCCTTTGCTTCCCAAAGGGTTTGGATAGTGATTATTGATGGGAGTAGAAGAAAAAAAACTTTTAACATTTAAAATATATACCTAGAAATAATTTTATGGTAGAAATAATCTTTTTAAATTACTATAAATGCCACCACGCTCCGCAATTATGTTTTATTATTTCATATTTCTTCTGTAAACACTCCATAAATAATTTGAATTATACTCAGCATAGATATAATTCTCTCTTTTTTTTTTTTTTGTCTTTTGTCTTTTTCCGTGTCCGGCAACGGATCGCAACCCTCAGTGTTGCCCCCGTACCGGACCGGGACCGGCTACGGGATCGCAACCCTCGGCGCTGCTCCCGCGTCTCGCTCAGCCAGTGAGCGGGAACCGGTCTGTATGTGGGATCCGAACCCTCGGGCGGGAGCGCCGCCGCGCTTCCCAAGCGGCGCACTATCCAGTGCACCACCGGGCCGGCCCCAGCATAGATATAATTCTGAATTCTGTTTTCATGTAATATTATATGATAAGCATTATTCTAAATTGCTACTTATTTGTCTAACTCACAATGCTTCAGTATGCTGAAACATCAGAATTCACTTAACTATTTCTATACTATTGGATATATCACTTATTTCCAGTATTTCAGTGACACCACAATGAACATCTACATATATAGCCTTTCCTATTTGGGGGGTGGTTAATTCTTTAGTCATTCGACTTTAGAAATTTATCTTAAGTGAAAAGTTATGAAAATTTTTGTGCACCTGAAATGTGTCACTAAATTTTCAAAAAGTATCACAGCACCAATTTACACCAGCAATGTATAATCATAACAGTTTCATCAGACAATTGGGTTTGTTTTTTCTCCCAATAATTTCATAATTTTCATACAAATTAAACATCATCATTGTTTCTAAATGACTGGCAAAACTGAATATTTTTTCCACTTTTCCATTTATAAATTGTATTGCCTTATACCAATCATTCATTCCATTTTTTATAAATACAAAAACTGTTGCTAATTCTCTCTACTTGTTAGGATTAATTGTTTTTCTAGATGTATAATTTCTTTATATGTGCATCATATCAAGTGTGGAAAGTGGTAGATGGTTTATTTATCCACAGGTATGACTTTTCATGACATATTTCACAAAAAAGGTCAAGAAAGCTCTTGAACAAGGAGTAGGATGGGGTTTTGCCTCATCTGAAGTCCTGGAAGGGGACAGGTGGTAAACAGACTGGCTACAATTACACCAGAACCACATGCCACCTTTCAATAAACAGCATTTGCAATATTTGGGGGGAAATCCATACCCATTTTTTTCTCAAATGCACAAATGTAATTTTTGCAGAATTTCCCCCCTCCACTTCATATTTATCAGAGTAGTTTTCATGTTAGTTTCATTTAATCAATAGTTTGTCACACTTTTGTGATTACCAATTACTAGCCAAGCAAAATAAACTGAGATTATTAAAGCTTTACTATAGGAAAGAAAAGGTAAGAGTAACAAAATAACTAATAAATTCAAAGAAAATGTCATACTTGCTAGCCCTTGCACTCTGTAATGGGTGGTTAAAAACAACATGCTAAGGAAGATAATATATTTTAGTTCAGTACAAAGAGTCTTGGGGAAGAGAATTAAAAAGAGCTAAAAATCCAGTAAACAAGGCATAAAAGTTGATAAACAAGTCAGTCCTATGACAAAGAGCAGCATGCAATACTGGTAAGATTAATGGCAAAACTACACATTTCTTTCTTAATCAATCAGAGGCTATAATAAAGAAGCAAGAAAAATAAGAATCAGCAACTCCTCTCTGAATTTCTACCTTAAAATAAAAACAAAACAAAATTCTAAGACCTGCTCTCATCATTTTGGGAGAATATTTATTAGAGCATCAGGAGAAGGGGAAGAAAAAAAAGTACCCACACAAAAAACTTTTCAGCTCTTATGTTTCTTTCTGTATTTAGGCATTATTCTCCAGGGTACTGACTTTGTTTCCTAGAAAGGCTGACTTCAGAATTGCTATTTTCCATTTCAAGCTTAGCCTCCCTACATACAGACAGTGTAACAGAAAATCTATCATGAATAATAGAGGACCATCAAAGAGATCTTTTTACAAACTTCACTTTATATTAATATTCATGATAAAGATTTCTTTTGGAGTTTATCATTGATAACTTGGAATAGAAAAAAATCATTAAATTCACTTTGTACATGATCCATTTTATAATTTCTTTAAAAAACACTGCTTTGCTTATGAGATAATTACAAATTCAGAGACTGTCTAAAGGGAGCAAGGGCATCAATCATTAACACTTTGCCAATCTATACTAGATATATAACCAGAACCAAATAAATAAATTCCCACTAAAGATAACTGGGATTTAATAAACTCAAAGTTGGTTTGGGCTGGTCTCCTTATTTATAAAAGTAGAAGCAAAGTTCAAATCAACTTTAAGAAATTATTTTCAAAATGCTCTGTTTTCTGATACAAGTATCACAGTTTGTAAAGATTTCCTTTAAAAGGGCATGGCTTGACTGTGGTGATGCTTGCACAACTCTGTGAATATAATAAAAGACTACTGAATTTTATACTCTAAAAGGGTGAGTTTTATGGCATGTGAATTATATCTCAATATAACTGTTATAAAGTCAAATGGTACCTTTTTTCCCCTAGCTTTGATATTTATAATTTAAACATGCACTTATCAAACAAATGATTATTCAAACCATCCAGTTTCTTTTTTTTTTTTTTTTTTGTCTTTTTTGTCTTTTTTCCGTGTCCGGCAACGGATCGCAACCCTCAGTGTTGCCCCCGC
>NW_007733534.1:90189-104157 GCF_000696425.1 Galeopterus variegatus
TGCCCCCGCGCCGCGCGCAGCCGGTGAGGGGGAGCCGGTCTGTATGTGGGATCCGAACCCTCGGACGGGAGCGCCGCCGCACTTCCCAAGCGGCGCTCTATCCAGTGTGCCACCGGGCCGGCCCCAAACCATCCAGTTTCTTAACCATGCTATCTGATAATTAGGATCTTTCTGTTTCTGAAACAACAATCATGATGTTGAACAACTTGAAGAAACAAATAGCCCAGTAGCAAAAGACCATCTCAGGCTCACTTGGAATTTCACAGAAATCTTTTTGGTTCAGATTCATATACAACTCAAGTCGTTTGAATGACGGTGTCATAACAGTTTTGGATATTGCTTACAGGGACACAAACTCAAAGTGGTCAGTATCATCTACATAGAGCATCTATTTTGTTTTCTTTTTATAACTGCTTTATTGAGAGATAATTCATAAATAATAATATAGCACCTATTTTTGAACAATGTTCAAAATTATAATTATGGTTCACGTAAAATCTGGACCTATTTTCAAAATAAAACTGACATGGCTACTACAAAGCCGTTTGTGTGGTGTGTGTGTGTGTGTGTGTGTGTGTGTGTGGTGTGTGTGTGTATGTGTGTGTGCATACACACACAAAACACATACACATGCTAATATACAGCCTATATTTTGTATAGGCAAAATGACAAATCATTAAATATCCTACATAAAGCCTTGAGACATTTTATATGTTTTGTCTAATACTGAAAAATATATTGAAATTTAATTGTGAAAGAGACCAAATTATGAATTTAAAGTATAAGTCTTCAAAAACAGAACTACTGTCATTTCTGATTTCAAGTAATATACAAAAAGACTCTAAAGCAAAATTTTAACCAAAAATGATGCCTACAATATATTAACCAGTATGCCCTACAAAGAAAAACAACTGTGGTTCCTGCCATAGTAAAAAACTTACATTATCAAAGTTGTTAAGTATGAATAGTAATACAGAGAAAGGCTAGTTTAATATTACTGAGGCATATCATATTTTATGAGTTATGATACTAAGAGGTAACAGTGATTATAGTGTAATAATGGTTGTGCTATTGAGTTAAAATTCATTTCAGAGTATGTATTATGTTTACAATTTGGCCCACATAAGAAACAGTATAATATATGCAAATAAAAGGACTGACTATAAAAACAATATACTCAATCAGAAGATATTGATTTAAAAGGCATCTGGGGACCAGGATTAAGTGTCTGTGTGATGACCCTGGAAGTTGAAGAAATGACCTGAAATTGGCTAAGTACTAGATTATGTTTTTGTAAGACTGCATTTATGTTATGCATAATCTGAGCATTCCTTAAAGCAATATTAATGTCACAGATACTCTGCAAATGTGGAAATGTAGAGAAGACCCTAGACATAAATGGGACCAAATATCAAGAAGATAGCATAAAAAGTATGTCCAGTTTAAGGAGAAACATACCATACTGGAATGAAGTTACATACATCTGACAATCCTCTGCTTCAATTCAGCCTAGGGAATTGACAATTTTTAACTTTACCATCTAAGACAACTCTAAGAAAAAATTATAAAAACTATACTATTTAAGTGTGATTATACTGAAATACTTAATTAAACATAGAATTTTTTATATCTAATAAATCTTTAATCATTGCATGTTTGGAATGGAAGGGAACTGAAATATGGCTTAAACACAAAGCATCAAAGTTGATCAAATGGCTTATTCATCTCTTTCCTCCAAAGCTCAGGCCCATGTACAGAATATTAATATTCTGATGAAAAAGAAAAGCCAGTATGGTGAGAAGCAAGTAAGCACAAGAGTAAAAATCTAGAAGAAAAGAGGCAATATTTGACCTGATGCCTAGTTTCACAGCCCCAGATTTTCCTGCACAGCTGGGAATGCTACCCTGTCCCTTCTGCCCTCACTAGAACTTAAAGAATAGAAGTAGGGAAAGAGACCAGGAGGGAAAGAAAGAGCAGAACACACATGCTGGAACTTCTCCAAGCAGAAGCAGGGTTTAGTACAATCTAGGCTTCAGCCTTTGGAAACAACTGAGAGAGAAGAAAGCCATATTATTTGTACTGTGCTCCAGGGAAAATGTCTATGCCCTTGATTTAGAAGTGTGTACATAAGAGTAGGAGGAGAAAGAGAGAGAAGAGCTATGAAAAGGACCAGGAAGAGCTGGAATAAGGACCCCTGAGATCCCCCTTCCCCTGGAGGTCAGAAATATACTATGACTCTGGTATTTCTCTCTGAGATCTCCAACAACATATATTATATTTCTTTCTCACATAGTCCAGAAGAAAAAAATGTTAAGAAGTCAGGAAAAATTAAAGGAAAGAATTAAGTTCAGATGAAATAATAAATAGATCCTAATGTGGTGAAAATCTAGACCAGATTGTATCTTCTATGTTGTATTAATGCAGAAATTATTGCATTCTCAGCCATTCAATAGGTTAAATAAATTTGAAGAATATTTCCCTTTCAAATCATATAAAAAAAGAAAAGCTTATCTCCAGGACATTTTTGGGAATAACACAAAATAATTTTGAAAGAACCCATTTTTTTTTTCTTTTTCCCTATATAATCCTTCATCTTACAACTATTAGGGCCGTTTCAATTTTACATCACTATGAAAGTATCACAAGTCACCCCGCAAACCAGAAAGCAGAATCTTTTTCCCTATATAATCCTTCATCTTACAACTATTAGGGACGTTTCAATTTTACATCACTATGAAAGTATCACAAGTCACCCCGCAAACCAGAAAGCAGAATTATTTCATTAATTCAGCCATCAGGTATTAAATAGCTACTCTGAAAGGTACCAGGACCATCCTAGGTGGAAATGATCCATTTATAAAGATACGCCTCCTTATTCTAAATAAAATTTAGTCTTTTGGGCACTTCATTTCATCTCATTTTTAAATATCTCAATTTGAAGATTTGAGTAGATGCCAGTACTTATGGTATTAGAAACACCTCCAAACCTTCCTCATCTGATAATGAAGATGACATTACCCCTCCTACACTGTAATTATAAGGATAAATGAAATAAAATATGTGCAGCTGATCCTTAAACTATTGAGGCTGCTTTAAAAATAAACAAGATAAATAAGAAAGTGAGTATAAAAAGTGAGGTAAAGAGAAAACTAAGATAGGGTGAAGTTAGTACATATTCCATAGCACTTTGCTTTCTAGGAAACAATGACCAACTACACAATTCGCTGTCCATCAGCTAAAAGTAAACAAGCTGTTCAGAAGACGCAAAAGTATTTCTGGCCCTAACACCTAAAATTTCTCCCTTCGGCCCTGATAAAGAAGATAACATGTAATTAAAATTAATGTTCTCAGCATAGTTACTGTGAACACAATATACTTCACTAGATAATTACATACAACACAATAACTAAAATACTGGAGTAAATTTGAAACCCAAGTAAACAGAAACTATAGCTATCCGTGACTTAATCAAAGGTCTGACATAACAAATAACTGCCCTTTTATCAGTGAATAACCTTCACTGATACTTTCAAAGTATGATCCATGTAGATGATTCTTAAAGCAAATGTACTTCACAGGGCCTGGTTTTCCAAAGCCTTGCAGTTTCAAATATTGACCTTGCGGAAGACCAGAAATTTTCCTCAGGCTATAAAGTCTCTGGTGTAAGATAAAGATTTGTGGCACAGCAAGGTTGCTGGCTCAAAGACAGACAAGTTACTGATTGAGATGTAAAGATACTGGGAAATTGCTTTAAGAAGAAATGTTTGCTAAGATCAAGCTTTTGTTGGTGGATCACTTAATTTTCTAATGGAATGTCATCTGACTTGTTTCACTGAAAGTTACCAGCCTATATTGTTAAACTATAACTCCACCTATGTTCTCTTCCTGTAACTTCCTGGTCTGGAAAATAAATGCAGGAAGAGAACCCCAATTCAGGGTTAATTTCCCAAGGAAGGGTTGCCTCTCGCTTGAGGGTTCTGGGGAAGTTAACCACTTTGGGACTCCTCACTGCTCAGAAGAGATGGACTTTGAGTAATCCTCTGCGGCTCCATCACCCAGGGGAAGTGGGGTGACAAGTCCGTGGGGGGCAAAGCAACAGATCCAATCTTTTATGAATCAGGCTACCAGAATATATATAAATACATGAGTCAAGTGAGGGTTGTA
This sequence comes from Galeopterus variegatus, assembly GCF_000696425.1. Lineage (NCBI taxonomy): Eukaryota > Metazoa > Chordata > Mammalia > Dermoptera > Cynocephalidae > Galeopterus > Galeopterus variegatus. The sequence goes on from NW_007733534.1 coordinate 94,354, forward strand.
CAGGGTATAAAATATCTGCATTGATTCTCCCTTTTGTTCTCTACCACTTAGAAAGTGGTACAAGTGAGTGGTTAAGACCAAGAATACAGGAGCTAGACTCCTGTATTTGAATCCCACCTTTGCTCCCCTAAAGCTGTGGGAGTGAGTTTTGACAAGATATTTAATCACTTTCTGGAATCACCTATAAAAAATGGACATAATAACAGTACCTACCTCATTGTTATAAAAATTAGATAAGTTGCTATAAAAATTAAATAAATTAATGCAAAAGGCTTAGAATAATACCTGGCTGCTATTATAAGTGTGAAAAAACTGTGAATTAGCACAGGTTGGTTAACTTAGTTATCAACAAAACTCTAATCAAGAGTTTACTTACACTGGTTTCTTTTAAATAAAAAGGCTCTAAAAAAACAATATTGTATAAGCACAATAAATCTAGCCTTATTTGGGTGATGTGAAATACTGTGTTTTAGCAATGGTTCATAAAAGGGTATATATACAAAAATGTAAAAGAAAAAAGGATATATACATACACAAATCATATACTTTTTGCTTTTTTAAGATCCATAAGTAGTATTGCTCTTTTGTTGGTTATGTTCTTTGCCTCCATTATCCTGCCACAGAAATACATACATCTAGGAATAGATGAATGTGTACATATACCCATAGCATCTGTTTTGGAAAAGTTAATTTGTACTAGGAAAATGGCCTGAAAACTATTAAAGAATCAAATTTCTGTACATTAATTTTTTTAAAAACCCATCTAGTCAAATTCACAGAATTCATAGCAGTGATTCATAGATAAACAAGAGGCTACCTGGGTTCAAAATAATTGAATTACACAGGCAATGCACACTCACTTTCGCTGCAGCAGAAGGCAGTAATCCACTATGATAGGCACCATATCCTGTGGAGGAACCATAAAGAAAGCATCAGCTTCACACTGCTGTCTAATGTTCCACTGATAATGAAAGAGGTCTGCTTAAGATGCTGTTAGATTGCTGGAAGGATATAATTTGTACCATGCTTTTGGTAAGCAATGTGGCACTCTGTGTCAAAAGTCTTAAAAATATGAAAACACTTTGACCTGGTAATTTTATATCTGAAAATTTATCCTAAGTATATTTAAGAAAAAAAATCTTTGATGCATTAAGGTGTTCACAGCTTTATAACAGAAGGAGAAGGAAGGGGAAGAAGGGAAGAGGAAAAAAGAAATATGAATTAAATTCAATATACAATATGAAAAAGTAGCTAAGTACATTTTGCTTTTTATTTTTTGGCAGATGGCATAGAGATCGAACACCTGGACTTTGGTGTTATCAGCACCACACTCTAACCAACTGAGCTAACTGGCCAGCCATATTTTGCTATTTAAATAAAATATTAGGTAAATACTACAAGTTTATATGGAGTTTAAAATAACATTAAAACAAATATTAGATGAAAAAACGTATTCATCTCACAACTTTTTAAAGAAAACTAGCAAAGAAAAAAAAAACAGAAGAAAATATATCAAACTGATGACAGGATACAGTTGGTCCTACTGGTAGCTCAGGTGACTAAGGCTACCCATATTTTGTCACGATTCTCCAAAGCAGCTATTTTTTTTTTTTTTAGCACACTATCCAGTGCGCCACTGGGCCGGCCCTCCAAAGCAGCTATTTTAAGGTTGATTTAACTTCTCAGTTTCATAATATTTTCACTGCTTTAAATTCATCTTTGGACGATGAATTTTATTTTTGATAAATTCATATCAAGTGAATGGCAACCCATGATTTTGGCCTGTTTCAAAGCAAACAGTTTGAGATAGAAACAGTAGCTTATTATCATTAGAAACCGTCAAGTAACCAAGCATCAGATTTCAGCACTACTTCTTCATTTTTTGCTGGCTACAGGGAAATGGTTTTAAAAAAAAAAAAAAAAATATCCTAGATGACCTAGGTTCTAGGCAGAAAAAAAATCTCAGGAGGGAGAAGGTTCTATGTGAAAAAGAGAATACTACATGCTAAAGCCTGGATGACAAAAAGGTCAAAACTAAGAAACCCTTACTATTTGACAGAGCTGTCTAAAGGAGGACATAAAATCTGAAAGGATTACAGGGCTATCCTGGACCCATCCTGCTTCCTTTAATTATCAATATTCCTCATGAATAGATTTATAATCTTGTTTAGATTCTTCAAAAACAGGAAATAAAATCACAGATTTGAAAAGTATTAGAGCTGTATCAAATCTCTCAACCCTTGAGTGAGAATACAGTAACCTAGAAATGCTGAGGAAAATTTAATAAATATCCTTTAAAATACACAGCTAACCTCCCAAGAAAGTAAGGACAATATCCAGGGTCTAAAAGTGAAAAGGGGACTGAAAACCAAAGCAATAAACCCCAAGTTGTCACTGAGACTATCCTGTAGATTTGTTGGTCACAGAAGAGCTTGGATTTTAATGCCAGAAAGTAGCTGAGCCCTTAGACCATTGCAACATAGGGAACTGAAGCATAGGACCTGCCTATAACCAGAATTCTAGAAAAGCTATATCCTCAGTGAAAGAAAATAAGGGGAAAAAAAAAAATCCACCTATTGGCATAGGAAGATGACAAGGAAGACTGACTGTGCAAGCTTTGACTCAACGGAGATAAACTGGTAAATCTGTACTCTCCAAGAATCTATAATCAAGATGCTGCCCGCAAATGGATTCCGGATTTGAATTTACACTATCTCCTTAATATGGGAACAATCAAGTGAAGAAATTAACATAAAAAAATGATCCTGGAAAAAGGATACTCCTGCGGCACTTGAAAAAAGCAAATACAAAAACTCTCCAGAGACAGTCCTGAACACAGGAACAATAAACGAAATAATATTTGAAAGAACCTCATGAAATAATGCGCCATGAATCAATGTCAGCAAGAACTACAAGTAGTAATAGTAGACCCTCAAAACCTCGAATAATATGGTAGAAATTATTTTTAAAAAGTATATTTTAAATGATTAAAGGCATAAAATAAGGAGTTAAGTGCTGGCCTAGTACTAAGTACTATGGATAGTCTACAGAGAGTGAAACCATCAGATTAATGCAGAGTGAAACCATCAGATTTATACATATAGACAGATCAGGGTGGTAACTGTACAGTGCGAGGATCTGAAAAACGAAGACTGAAGACAGAAGGCTGTAACAGTGGTCAAAAAAAGAAACAGGTGACTAAATTAGTGTAGTAATATAGGCATAAAGAAGAGTGAGCAGAATTAAGAAGTATTTATAAGTAAATCTGTAGAGTTTGGTGATAGATTGATCATGAGTTGGCAGGCATGGGGAGGAGTCTATAACTCCTAACTTCTAGGTTGCTAGTGATGGTTGAATGAATATGTCACAAAACAAACATAAAAAATATGGGACGAGGTATTAGAAGGAAGAAACTAAGTGCAGTTTGGGTCACGGTAGATTTAGAAACACCTTTACCTAGATAATGAATAATAGGAATTTGGATATAGTAATACGAAACTTCAGGGTTAGAATTACAGATTTTGTATTTATCACAGGAAACAACATAAATGAATAAAATGTCCAGGGACAATAGACAGGGATAAAAAAGCAGTCGACAATGGACTAAATCCCGAGTGAGACGAATATGTATAAAACAGAGGATGGAAACAAAATCCAACTCAGGAACAGTCACAGAGGTTTAAAAATTAGAAGGACACACAGTCACAGATAGCTATAAAATACAGAATTTCAAAAAGGAAGGAGTGATAATCACAGTTTAATACAGCACTGAGAATGAATAAATCTGAAAAATGTTTATTGGATTCAGCACTTAGGATATTATTGTTACCTTTAGTGAGAGGTCGTTCTATCTTCCTGATTAGATAGTAATAAGTATGGTGATGGGTAAGATCCAGCCTGCAGAAATTGAGTGGTGAATGAAATATTTGAGGCGAGGGTAGAAGAGAGAAAAAGAGAGAGGCTAGAGGGAAAGAGGAGGAGGGGGGAGGGAAGAAAGAAAGAGAAGGAGAAAAGGAAAGAGGGAGGGAGAAACAGAGAGAGAAAACACCAGTGTATGTATAACCGAATCCCTGAATAAGAAAACTAAAACAATGGAAGAGAACAAAAGTTAAAGATATAATTCAAGAAAGCTTTCCTGAAATAAAAAGACTTAAATCTACATTTTGAAAGAGTACATCATATGCCAGGAAAAAATGGTCTAAAATGACTACACTAAGACCCAATGCAGCAAAGTTACTGGATTCCAAAAATAAAGAAACAGCCAGGTTAAAAGATCAGTCATTTATGAGAGGGAAAAAAATCTGAGGCTAGCCTCAGATTTCCACAGAGTGACATTCAATGCCAAAGTTGACAGAGCAATATTTCTAACATCCTTAATGAAAGCCAAAATGTTTTTCAATACAAAAGCTAGAGACCAACAATCTGAAGATGCAGCAACACAAAGAATATTGTTCTCATGAACCTTTCTTAAAGAAACTGCTTCAGCAAACAAGAAATGACTGGGGAAACAGCAAAAGGACTAGTGATAACCATTAACTATATTTAACTGCAAAAGAAAACTTAAAACAAACATGGGCATAAGGGTGACAGAACAGACACCCTTTGACAATGAGTAAAAGATTTATATTAAGACCAATTTGGAGGAGGAGAAAAGAAGGTGGGAGATAGAAAAGATTCACTGGCCTCATCTGTACGTTGGTAGTCAGAAGATATAATCTAAAGTTCATAATTAAAACTGGAACTAGAAGTATATTTAAAAATCTAAAACTAAATACCAAGACAACATTGACGAAAATCCAGGGATAGAGAGTGAGTAAGAAGAAAGAAAAAAAATGCTAATTTTATCATAGCAAGAAACTTATTAGTCAAAGACTGAATGCTTTCCTACTAACACTAGACCAAGACAAGGATGTCAACTCTTACCATTTCTATTCAACATCATATAGGAGGCCACACAAGAGCCAGTGTTAATAAGGCAAGGAATAGAAATAAAAGACATCTAGATGGGAAAAGAAGTAAATCGTCTTTATCCACAGACAACATGATTGTCTATGAGGAAGGTCTGGTGGAATACACAAAAACTAGAACTAATAAGTGAGTTTAACAAGACTGTAGGATATATGACAAATATACTAAAATTAACTGTATTTCTATATACTAGAAATAAATTAAAATTAAAGTAAAAAAATACCATTTATGGTAGCATCAAAAAAAAAAAAAAGAAAGAAAGAAAAGAAATCCTATGCAACTACCAAAAAAAGGACACTCTCTATGAGCCAATATAAAAAAAGCTTGGGCTGGCCAGTTAACTCAGTTAGAGAGCAGTGTTATAACACCACCAAGGTCAAGGGTTTGGATCTCCATACTGGCCAGCCGCTAAAAAAACCCAGGATTTCCAAGATACATTATGTAGAAAAAACAGAGCAAAACATGGCAAATATAACTTTCTATTATTTGTGTAAATATTAATGTGTGAGTGGATAAATATATAGACGTTTGCTTGCATTTACATAAAGAAAATCTGGAAATACAGTAATCCCCCTTTATCTGCAGGGAATATGTTCCAAGATCCCCAGTGCGGAAAAAACAATACTACGTTTTTTCCTCAAACAAAGTTTAATCTATAAATTAGGCATAGTAAGAGACTAACAACAATAACTAATAATAAAATAAAACAATTACAGTAGTCCCCCCCTTATCTGCTTCCCATGGATTCAGTTACCCGCAGTCAACCATACTCCAAAAATATTAAATGGAAAATTGCAGAAATGAACAATTAATAAGTTTTAAATTGTACACCGTTCTGAGTAGCAAGGTGTAATCTCATAGTCCTTCTCTGTCCCGCCCAGGACCTGAGTCATCCCTTTGTCTAGCATCTCCATGCTGTATCTGCTAACAGTTCATTAATCACTTGACAACCACCTTGGCTATCAAATCGATGTTGTGGAATCACAGTGCTTGTGTTCAAGTAACCCTCATTTTACTTAATATGGTCCCAAAGCACAAGAGCAGTGATGCTGTCAATTAGGATATGCCAAAGAGAAGCCATGAAGGGCTTCCCTTAGGTGAAAAGGTGAAAGTTCTCAACTTAATAAGAAAGAGAAAAAAAGCAAGGACACAGAAAAACTCAACAACACCATCAACCAACAGGAGCTAATCAATATTGTTAGAACACTCCAGCCAACAACAGTGGAAAGCAAATTCTTTTCAAGTGCCCACAGAACACATACTAAGATAGACCATAACTAAAACCATAAAATAAATCACAGCAAATTTAAAAGAACTGAAATCACACAACATGTGTTATCCAACAAAAATGAAATCAAACTAGAAATTGATAACAGAAAAATCTCCAAACACTTGGAAAATAAACCACATTTCTAAATAAGTGAGTCAAAAAGGAAGTTGTAATAGAAATAATAAAAAACATCCAATTGAATAAAAATGAAAATACAAACATCAAAACTTGTACAACACAGCTAAAGTAGTGCTGAGAAGGAAATTTATAGCATTAAATACATACATTAGAAAAGAGGAAAAGTGCCAAATCAACCTAAATTCCACTTCAAGAACTTAGAAAAAAATGAACAAAATAAATCCAAAGCTAATATAAGAAAGGGCATAAAAAACAGCAGAAACTGGAAACAGAAAAATAGAGAAAGTCAATAAAACAGAGCTGGTTCTTTTTGAAAAAAAATCATTAAAACTGACAAACTCCTAGCAAGACTGACAAAGAATAAAGAGAGAAAACAAATTAGTAATATCAGGAATAAAGCATGGGATATCACTATAGACACTGCAGACATCAAAAAAATAAGGGAAAACCATGAAAATTCTATACATATAAATTTGACAACCTACATGAAATGCACCAATTCCTCAAAAAACACAAACTACCAACTTATTTGATATGAAATAAATGATTTGAATACCCCTATAATAACTAAGAAAACTGAATTCATAATTAAAAGACTCACAAAAAATAAATCTCTGTGTTCCAGATAGTTTCAATGGCGAATTCTACCAAATATTTAGAACAATTAATACTAATTCTACAGAATCTCTTCCAGAAAATAGAAGCGGAGGGAACATTTCCCAAATCATCTTATGAAGTTACTATTACCCTGATATCAAAACCTGAAAAGAAATTACAAAAAAAGAAAACTACAGAGCAATATCCTTCATAAATAAAGACGTAAATTTATAATTGCAATTATAATTCATCAATATATAAAATAAATTGCACATCATGACCAAGTGAGATTTATTCCAGGGTGCGAGGCTGGTTCAATACTCAAACATCAATCATTATAATATACCATATCAACAGGCTAAAGAAGAAAAATCACATGATCATATTGATCAATGCGGAAAAAGCATCTGACAAAATTCAATGCCCATTCATGAAAGATACTCTTAGAAAAACAGAAAGAGAGGAGAACTTCCTCAACTTGACAGAGTACCTGCAAAAAACCTACAGCTGATATTACTTCATGATGAAAGATTAAATGCTTTTACCTTAAGATTGGGAACAAGGCAAGGATGTCTGCTGTTACCGCTCTTCAACATAATGCTGAAAGTTCTAGCCATTCCAATAGGCAAGAAAAAGAAAAAAGGGCACACAATTGCAAAGAAAAAAAATAAAACTATCCCTGTTGGCAGATGATATGATTGTCTAAATAAGAATATCCCACGGAATTTACAGAAAACGTCATAGAACTAATAAATGAGTTCAGCAAGATTTAAAGGATGTAAGATAAACATACAAAAATATTTCTTTATTCTATTAATGAACATATAGATACCAAAATTAAAAACTCAATACCATTTATAATTGCCAAGGAAAAAGAAAGAAATACTAGGTGTAAATCTAACAAATGTGCATAGAATTTGTATACTAAAAACTACAAAATGCTACTGAAAGAGATCAAAGAAGACTAGAAAATTCAACATAGTGAAGATGTCAATTCTCCCCAAATTGATATAAAAGTTTAATATAATTTCTATCAAAATTCCCACAAGATTTTTTGTAGATATAAAAAAGGTTATTCTAAAATCTACATGGAAAGGCAAAGAAATTAGAAGAGCTGAAACAATTATCATAAGGAAAAATAAAGTAGAGGGAATCAGTCTACCTAGTTTTAGAACTTACATAACTTTAGTAATCAAGACTACATGGTATTGGCAGTGAGACAGACACACAAATCAATAGAACAAAATAGAGAACCCAGAAATAGACCCACACATATATGCCCAACTGATTTTTGACAAAGGTGATAAAGCAATTCAATAGAGGAAAAATACTTTTCAACAAATGGTGCTGGAACAATTGAACATCCATATGCAAAAACACACACACAAAAAAAACTTCGACCTAAATCTCATATCTCATGTAAAAACTAACTCGAAATGGATCACATAATTAAGTGTAAAACATTAAACTACAAAAGTTTTAGGAAAAAACGTAGGAGAACATCTTTGGGATCTTAGGCTAGGTGGAGAGTTCTTAGACTTGATTTCGAAAGCACAATCCCTAAAAGGAACTTCATCAAAATTTAAAACTTTTGCTATGCAAAAGATCCTGTTAAGAGGGTGAAAAGAAAGCTACAAACTGGGAGAATCACCCATCCAAAAAAGGACTAGTACCTACAATATAATAAAACTCTCAAAATTCAAAAATAAAATAAGAAACAATCCAATTACAACATAGGCAAAACACATGTAGAGACATTTCACAGAAATTATAAAGGTGCCAAATGAGCACATGAAAAATGTTCAACATCATTAGTCATTAAGGAAATGCAAATTATAACCACAATGAGTTATCATAACCCACCTATCAGAATAGCTAAAAAAAAAAAAAAAGGAAAAAAAAGAGTGACTTCACCAAATGATGGATGTGGACAAAATAAGTCACTCTCTCATTGTTGGTGGAATTTCAAAATGGTTCAACCACTCTGGAAAACAATTTGACAGTTTCTTAAAAAATTAAACAGGTAACTATCATATGATCCAGCAACTATACACCTGGGCATTTCTCCCAGAGAAAAGAAAATTTACATTCACAGAGAAAGCTGTACAGAAATGTTTGCAGCAGCTTTATTTTTAATAGCACCAAACTAGAAGCAACCCAGATGTTCTTCAATGGGTGAATGGTTAATCTAACTGTGGTTCATCCATACCACAGAATACTACTCAGCAATAAAAATCACCAAAGAATTATCCTGAGTTAAAAAAGTCAATTCCAAAAGTTTACATACTAAATGACTCTGTTTATACAGCTTTCTTGAAACAACAAAATTACAAGGATAGAGAACAGATTAGTGGGCACCAGAAGTTAAGGAGAGAGTGGAGACGGTAGGCAGGTAGGCATGGCTATAAAAGGGCAAAATGAGGGATCCATGTGGTGATAGAAATGTTCTGTATCTTTACCTTATCTTTATCAATATCTTGGTTACAGCACTGTACTACAGTTTTGCAAAACTGGGTTAAGAGTATAAGATATCTTTGTATAAGGTCTTACAACTGAACATGATCTGCAATTATTTCAAAATTTAAAATTTAATTAAAAACAAAAAAAAGAGAATACACATAGTCCTCGTGGCTGCCCCTAACTGTTTCTAACTCAATTAAGGCTAAACCATCCAAATTAATGCTTTCAATCTGGCTTCAAAAAGAAATCAGGTCTGGGCCGGCCCAGTGGCGCACTGGATAGTGCGCCGCTTGGGAAGCGCGGCGGCGCTCCCGTCCGAGGGTTCGGATCCCACATACAGACCGGCTCCCGCTCACTGGCTGAGCGAGGCG